>NW_015160882.1:488660-505825 GCF_001447785.1 Gekko japonicus
GCAGGGAGGGGTGAGGACCCACCGGCCCCCACTCCCCACCAGTCCAGCAGTACTCGCGACAGTCCCCGGCAGTCTCCGGCGTCCTCAGCCGCTCGCCTCCCGCCTCACAGGCCGCATGTCGCTCCCGGCGACAGGGGAAGGAAGGACCTCCACCGAGGCCCCCCTCCCCCGTGCCGCACCCGCACGAAGCGTCTCGGTAGCCCGCCCCTGCACTCCGCAGTCCGTCTCCACGTCCCCCGCCATTGACCTCAGCGTCGCCGCCCTGCTCCTCGAGGCCCCCGAAGGTACTAGTCCCCGGTCTGCGTGTCGTTCGTTGGTCCGAGCTACCAGCGTTCTCGGCACCGCTAGGTCGTCCCCGGCTCCTGCAGTAGTCTCCCGGTAATCCTTACTCAGTGCCGCGGCTCCCCCACTACAATTAGGCCGCTCATGCTGTCTCCAGTCTGGTCGGCTTCCCGAAAGCAAACACGTTGCTAGCAAAAAGGATGTTACCCCGACTCGGCGGCAAGCGGAGCAGAAGGCACGGCAGGGAAAACAGAGGCTGTAGATAATATTTAACATCGTTCCGTCCCGTTCTCTAAGCCGCAGAGGATGTTAAAATCCAAGTTTTGCGGGAGCGTGCTCGCCGAGCTCTACCGCGGTCGCCATCTTGGTTGTGATTCCCTGTCACTCTTCTTCTTCAACACTTTTTTTGAGTATACGAATTCATGCTGCTTCAATATCTGTTGGTTTCTAGTATGTCTCCAGGCTCAATTAGATGCCAGTATTAACCTAAAACAAGGGACTAGAGCCTATCTGCAACCAGAGACTGCATCTCTTTCCATTGTTTTCTCTCCCTGATTCACTAAGGTCCATAGAAGAAGCCCTATTAAGTTCATATGGCTGGAAATACTTTGTCTGTAAAACATACACTTGGAAGGTCATTTAGGGTCGAATTGGTCCTAGAAATTGATACCTCAAGCAGAGCTGGCAAACTACTAGTTTTGCCTAGTTGTTATGGTGGGTCCCAATTAGGGCCCCAGATGGTGCATTTTGAACCCAGGTATTCTACAAAAGCAGCTCAACATATATTGTGTTATGATACCTTAATCTTGAAGTAGGGTGTGCGAGAATGTATCTGTACAGGGCAGTTGTTGATCTTGCTCATTTGTAGGGTGGCACCTGTGCAAGACCTTGGTCAGATGAGCAAAATTTCATGGTGAAGCATAGGACAAGAGATGGTCCTGAAGATACAAGGGTCAAAGGCCATGAAGGGCTTTGTAAGTGATGGGCAGTACCTTGAACTGATTTTGGTAAATTAATGGGCAGCCAATGTAGTGATTGCAGAATGGGTTTAATATGTATGCACTGCCTAGCTCTTAATAATAATTGAGGTGCAGCATTGTGCACTAACTGGAATTCAGAGTTGATTTTCAGGGGGAAATCTATCTATTTCTCATCTCTGTCTGTCTAATGTGGTGGGGACTCAGGGACCAGATCAACCGAGTCAAGGTAGGGGAACATTGTACAGGCTAAACTAAGTTGGAAAAAAAGGGGGTTTTGGCAGCTGCTTTAATTAATTATCGTTGTAGTTTCTGCATTGGCAGGAGGTTGTATTAGATAACCTTGGTAGTCCCTTCCAACACTGAGATTTAATTAATTAATTCTCAGTGTTTGAATGGACTATCAGGGTCATCTAGTCCAACTCTCTGCCAATGCAGGAACTACAACTATAATATCCCTGACAAGTAGGTATCCAGTTGATATTTAAAAACCTCCATAACTGAAAAATCTACCACCTCATGAGGGAGACTGCTTCTCCAGCAGTAATGTTTTTCCATTGTAAACCCTCGCTTCTTGACTGAGTCAGCAAGAGCCAGTTGACCCCCATTGAAAGTGGGAAGAAAATGTCCTTCAGGACTTGAGTCTTTCCAATCTGCATGACCTCTCTCATGAGGGAGACTGCTTCTCCATTCTCCAGCAGTAATATTTTTCCATTGTAAACCCTAGCTTCTTGACTGATTCAGCAAGAGTCAGTTGACCCCCATTGAAAGTGGGAAGAGAATGTCCTTCAAGACTTGAGTCTTTCCAATCTGCATGACCTCCATCTTGTCAGGGTTTTCACTCTCAACCATTTAACCACAGCAGTCAGGCAGCTGCTCAGATCTTCTACTGAATTCACCGAAATTTGGATCGAGAGATATAGAGCTGGCTGTTGTTATAATTTGGCATCCAGTTTCAGAACTAGGAATGCTTTCTCCTAAAGGCTTTCATAGAGATTGAATAGCGTGGGAGGAACCTCACAGTTCAGATCCCACACTGATGATAACTAGTCTCCAGTGGCAGCCCTTTGAGTCTGGTCCATAAGGAACTGTTTAAACCAATCCAAAGTACATTCCCTGCTACCTACACATGCTGTCTACCTACAGAAAGTACATTCCCTGCTTATTTCAACAGGATAGTGTGGTCTACTGAATATAAGGCAGCAGATAAAGTGAGTAGGAGCACAAAAGAGGCATGGCCTTTGTCTATATTAATGAAGTGATCATTAACTCAAGCCACCAGCACCATCTCTATCCCATAGCCTGGCCTGAAGACAGACTGAAAAGGGGCCACAGCACATGAGTTATCCCATTATAGGAGTTATATTTAACTTCATATCTCACCTTTCTAATTTTTAGGGGTGCATACAAATTAAAGGAGTAATATATTCTTAAGCACTCATTCTTACAGTCCTGAAAAGGCCAGAGAAACTGTTATAGTATTTAATTTTATTTGCACAAGAGAGAGCACTGCAGACTGATGGTTTCCATTCATTTTTCATTAAATATTATTAAGTATTAATAATTTTATGCATAGATTGACATTCTTGCCAATCTACCAAATTGCATAAGGTTTAAAGGAAGGAGATGCAACTTGTATGCAGCCACACAGTTCTCCCAACAGAATGTGTTTTTCCATTTGAGAAAGAGGAGGATGGCAATTTCCACCTGTTCCCCTTCCCAGTGCATAACCCCCTACTTTGCCCCCTCTTATGTTCCTAGGAGTCACTGAACTTTAGGAACAAATTTTTGGAGGGTTCAGTGGGCTGCAGCAGGAGAAGGGACAAGGGAATGTCCTATTCATAAAGTCCATGAGTGAGTGCATACATGCTGGTATTTATAAAAAGTATATGCTTCACCATCTTAAATTTTTAATTTGTAGAGTAGAAGGGGTGATAAGCCAGGTGTCTTGGTTTATAAGGCTTAAGTTGGTAGGAGTGTTTTAGGATCACAATATCCATACCTTGCTTGCAGTGCTGTCATCTAGTTTATGTGCGTAGTAAACATAAAACGCTACCATGAAATAGAAACATGAATTGTTCAAACTAAATGCAATGTACGTTGTAAATGAGGTGTTGCATGTCAGTCACAGATACCTTAGCTGCTTCTTGCTTATGTGCATTGGTTATAATCACATTTCTGTTTTAACACTTTCTGCATACTTATTTTCCTCTTTTGATCACCCATTTCAGGTGTCTAAGATCACACTGTTCCCAATTACAAAGCCAAAAAATGCAGTTTCATTTGCTGTAGCATTTGGTTCTGTTTCTTTTGTAGCTGAAACTCTTAAGAGTTAATATATATCTTGTTAAATACACTGGCAGTTGAGAAGAATTGCTTATGTGCTGTTCCTCAGAATGCAAAACTTTAAACATTGCACTGATACGTAAATGTTCACTGAAATATGAAAATAAAATAAATATCTTGCCATTGGAACACAGGCAGAGCTATATGTAACTAACTCTTAACAGTAGTTCTGTGAAGTAAGGTTCTGGAGTTCATTTTGCTTTCATGTAGGTTTATGTGTAGACAGTTGTTCTCCAAAGCAAAGGATGAGTTTGACAGAAAAGCAGTAGCTTTTATCTAGTGATATATAATAAGATAGATCCCCCCCCTTAGCCTATTGTATAAATTACATGTTTTGGCACATGAAGGACATCCATAGAATTCCTAAGGAAGTGTTGATATAAAGGACACAATACATTGATTTGCAAAGGAACCCGTTTGAAAAGCTGTTTTACCTCCCCTTGTTTATTTTTAAAAAATATTTCACATTTTAATTTCTACCTATCTGACAAGCAGACTGCTTTGGCACTGGTACTATTGCAGTATTTGCAACATCATTGTTTTGAATTTATGGCTAGAATTATCTATTGAAGTTTTCAATATGCTTGAGGAATTTTGGAATGATGGTATTAGACTGGCTTGCTTTGTTACTACTTTCAGGGAATTAGAAGCCTAAAGTTCAATGTTTCCTGCTTGCTTAAGCAAAAATACATGGGTTTGCTGAAGAAACAAATAGGATAAAATTTCATGATCTTGTGTTACTGAAAAGCTCATACTTGTTGACACTAATGGCTTCTTTCTTGTCTTAAGCTACTGACTTGCAGGGAATCCATTTTTTCCTTCAAAAGATGCTTGAAATCTATGGCAGTCATCAACAATTAAGCCTGCCCTTCTCAAGTTTCCTCAGTCCTGGCCAATCAAAGATATAGGTTTACCACAGGGTTTGTTTTTTTGCTGGTGATTAACTGGGTGAAAGTATTTGTGGTAGCACGAGCAGCCCCATGGAGTCTGAGTGGCATCAGAGTGCCCAATACAGCCCACCCAGGGGAAAATACGGCTGGGATGGGAAGGATGCTGGCGGAAGGGTGGGACCATCAAAAGACAGTTGGAGGAGAGTGTTGGGTGTGGCAGAAACGAGGGGAGACAGTGCCCAGGAGGAAGGGAGCCAATAGGAGACAGCAGGAGCCTGTCTGGTTGCCAGGCATGTATATCAGGACAGGTGAGAAGCGCTGGAGCCTGGGGACAGAGGAGGCAGCCAGCTCAATGCTGACAGGGACACACCAGATGGAGGAGGACTGAGAAGAGGGTCAGGAGGCTAGGGGCAGAGGTGTGATGGGGAGCAGCAATGGAGCGTGTTAGGGGAGTAGGAGCACTCAGAAGATGGCCAAGGAGCAACCAACAGGGCTACCTCAATATTAAATGGCCAGTAGCTAGTCTGAGGCCTCAGTGAAGGTGACAATATTGTACAGATGTTGTTGCTTCTGTGCAACAAGATTAGAATTTGTAAATGGTTCTGTCCTATAGGCTTGTCTTGCAGCCACATGGTGTACCGTAGGACCCACCTATGCCTCCTCTGCTCTTTGCAAAGCTGGGGGGGGGGAAAGCCTAACTCAAACAAGACACAGTATTTTCTTCCAAGACACTGAAAGGCTGGACAACACTTCCAATCACCATGTCAGATTACACAGGGAAGCCATTGAAATTCATAAACATAAACACAATTTCAACAGGAAAAAAGAGAGTTTAAAAATAAATAGGGCATGGTTTCCTGTCCTGAAAAACACAAAAGGCTCTACATCTTACAATAAGATAAAGATAAGATTAGAATTTCAACAGCCAATCCATATGCAAAAGCTCCTCCATTAGCATGTCACAGCCTGGGCAACTCCTACAAGATAATGACTCAGCCCTACCCCACCTTCTGGAGTAGATATAAATTACCTGCCTACCATTTTCTTCTCACCTTGACACAGAGAGTACTCCATCTTTCTGTGTTTATACCTCTGAGGATGCCAGTCACAGTTACTGGTGAAACATCAGGTTCTACAATGCCAAGACCATGGCCGCACAACCCGGAAAATCTACAGCAACTAATTTTTAAAAAATAGTTTGTTATGTTGTGCTGCTGTCCCTGTATAGGACAGAATCCAAAGTGTTCTTTTGTCTTACGAGGATGTCTCTTGTTCCCACTGAAACATGATATGTATCCCCTTTTTCGTTGTTTCTTTTGCATCATATCCTGCCTAGGTACTTGGACTCTTGCGTTGGTCCCAAACCCCCTTTTGGCCCTTCATGGATAGATTTGTGGGCACTCTTTTTTGCCCCTCTTGACTCTTCTCTTGAGTAATTTTGTGGTTTTGAATGCCTGAAGTAATAGGCTCTTTAGCAGGTTTCTAATAACGGGTAATAAAGGTGGCTCAAGTGGTTAAGATGCTGAACTGCAGGCTGTGGAAGGTCAGTAGTTCAGCAGTTCGAGACCCGAGTTGCCGCATGATGGAGTGAGCTCCCGTCTCTAGTTCCAGCTCCTGCCAACCTAACAGTTCGAAAACAAGAAATTGCAAGTAGATAAAAAGGTACCACTCTGGTGGGAAGGTAATAGCATTCCGTGCGCCTTGGTGTTTAGTCATGCCGGCCACATGACCACGGAAATGTCTTCGGACAGCGCTGGCTCTTCGGCTTTGAAACGGAGATGAGCACTGCAACCCTAGAGTTGGACTCGCCGGACTTTCGAGCAAGGGAACCTTTACCTTTACGGGTACTGACATCTCAAATTGTTTGAGATTTGCTAATCCCAAAATGAGACATTTGGATTAGGCTCCTTGATAAAGCTTTTATTTGTGATTTTATCTTTGATTTTCACTCTGCATGCAGCTTAGTGCTATTTTCAGTTAGCGTGGTGTTGTGATTAGAGTATTGGACTAGGATTTACCATGGAAGCTTTCTGCATGCCTGTCTGCTGCCATGGAAGCTTGCTGCATAATCTTGGTCCAATCAGATGTATAATTTTTGTTGGCATAATGATATACCAAATAGCTTATTGCCTTTTATGTGCTCAAAATGGTACATTAATATACAATATAACCCTGATATTTAAATTTATATCATATACTGGATATAGCATTTGGTTCTACTGAAGACATGAAGGATTTTGATAGCTATGAATTGCAGAACTGAGACTACATAGTTCAAAATAATGTTATGTAAGGCAGGGAGCTGTTTTCTACTGCAGGAAAACAAAAATGACAGAGAGGCTCAATCTTTATATTATGAACAAACTGGTTTACTCATGACAGGAATGAACCTGATTGTCAGACTAGTATGTACATTCCTTTCTTCCTCCTCTCACATGGCATGCAGAGAATCTTTAACTAACTAGGCCGTGACATCTGAATTCCGGTTCCATGAAAATAAGCAAACCTCAGTTTGTCACAAAGCCCACATTTGGACATCATGAAAACTGGTATTACTTAAGACTTTTGTCCAGTCCAGCATCTTGTAAGAACAGTGGAGGGAGGGAGGGAGAACTGTTGTAAGAACAGTGGACGGAGGGAGAACACAAGCTCAGCAGGTGACCAGGTTTATTCCTGCCATGAACAGACTCCAGCTTATTTGGGATATCTGAATGCAGCTGTAGGCTACTGTGGAAAAGATAAGCTATTTGCTGTTCAGCAGGAAACGTTCCCCAATGGTAGTGATTCACTAGCTGTTCCTCTGAAAGATCCAGAATGGATTAAACATTTTAAGTGAAAGGTATTTCTGTTTCCTCTGAACTTTGACATCATGAATTTTATTGCTAAGTCATAGACTTCCATAAATTATTTTGAATAGAATACCAGATTGAGTGCTTGCATTACTAGATGTCATCACAGCAATTTTTTTCTTGTTTCTAGTTCTAGTCTAGATTTTTTTAAACGGTCAATCAAGAAGTGTTGTTTATTCTTACTATGTCCTTTACTAATAAACTGCTTACATTTATTTACCACCCACCCATTCTTTTGAAGAATTATCAAAGCATCTGGAGGCAACTGTGAATGTTAGGAAGGTAGAACATTTGGCTAGTGTTGACCTAATATATATGGCTAGTTTGGGTCAGAGTTACAGTGCAATTCTAAATGGAGGCACACTCTTCTATTTTTAATGGCTTGTTTTTCATACTGTGGTGTTCATTTGTAAGTTGCCTTGAGCAGGACTCTGGAGGGGTGGCATAGCAATATTCTAAATAAACAAATAAATATTGATTTTGGTGAACTAAGAATGACATATGACTCTGTTTAGGACTACACTGATAGGTGGAATTGAGCTTTCTTTAGTAAATCAGGTAAGTAGTATGGGCATGATCCTGAACATGACCTTGTTAATGAACAAATAGGTTGGTGCTGTTGCTAGCAGGGCCGGCTCCAGAGCCGAACAAACTTGCTGTCAGTTCTAGCCCCATGCTGGTGTGAGCTACCAGTCCTGTCCCCAGCTCGCTGTCTACCCAGCGGTTCGAAAGCTTTGGCAAGTAGATAAAATGTGCCCACTGAACCCCCCCCCCGTGGGGTGGAGCGGCAAATGGAAGTCCAGCTCGCAAGATTGGAAAGCCTAGAGAGATCTCCTCGGCATGAAGAAAAGCCGGTAATGGGCCGTTCCGGCCAGGCAGTGGCAGTGCGGCGCTACAACTCAAAGGAGTCTGGAGAAAAGCTGACGCCATCAAACCAGGCCGAGGAAAATGCCGACCGGATCACGTCTCATCTTCAAAACTGAACAAAATCCTCGTCGGCAGTGAATGCGTGTGAATTAAGATGTATATATGTTGTCCTCCCCTACCCCACAAATCATTGTTAGTCCCTCGTAATATTGAGTAACTGTAAATCGCTCAGAGCCAGCAAGCGCTGCAGGATTGAGCGATCAATAAATTGAAAGATGATGATGATGATGATGATGATGATTATTATTATTATTTAACTGGTTGGCCACTGTGTGAGACAGGATGCTGGACTAGAGGGACCACTGGTCTTTCGTGGGGCAGGATCCAGCCACGACAACCCACACCCAGGCTGGATTTCTATAACACTCTCTTCGTGTGGGGACTCTTCCCAAACCTCTGGAATGTTCTGTGGATCATATTTCCCTCCTTTGTTTATTATTCAGTCACACTAAAACTCTCTGGGATAGGCTTGCCAATCTCCAGGTGGGACCTGGAGATCTCCCAGTATTACAACTGATCTCCAGAAGACAGAGATCAGTCCCCCTGAAGCAAATGGCTGCTTTGGCAGATGGACTCTATGGCATGAAATTTGTTGAGCTCCCCCCCCCCCTCCACAGTCCCCAAGCTCCACCTCCCCAAATCTCCAGGTGTTTTTCAACCCAGAGTTGGCAACCTGAGGTCAGTCTGGAACCTCCCCCCTCCCCTTTTCTTCTCTGTCTCCATTCGCCACCCTGCCCCCCCATCACTACGTCCTTCCACTCAAATGCATTTTCACCTCAGTGCATTTACAACTCACCAGACTGGGGGCGGAGGTGGGGGGGCTGCCCGACTGCTGCCCCTCCTTGTGAGAAAACACCAGGCGACTTTTTCAGGGGTGGGGTGGGAGACGAAGCGCTTCTAGGACTCCTGCAGACCCTCCCCAGAAAGCCCAAGTAGGGACCCCGCTCCCCGCCCTCTTCCCCCCTCGCTCTGTCTGCAAAGGCAACGGGGGAGGGGGGAGAGACGCGGCGCTGGCCACGGACCTCGGCTTGCAAATTTTATCCCAATTTTTATGCACTCACTGTCAACTGATCCCCCTTTTTCAAAACTACCCACAGCAGAACATGCAATACTAAACCAGGCCCAGGACGACAATGAAAGCTTACTGGAGTCGGCCAAGCAGCAGAATTTCTTAGAATACCCGGGGGGGGGAATACATTCCGGATCCTGCAAAGCCCTCCTTTACTCCCCCCCATTAGAGTTAAGTCAATCGAGCTCTGCTTCCTAGAGAGGAAGGGACTCAGACAGGAAGGCGCACCTTCCATTGCTCTCCCCCCTTGTCCGTTTTCCTCACCCACCCCCCAATTGTTGCAAAATGGGCTTTGCATTTACTTCGGGAGAAAAAAGCAGAAGTTTGATTCCCGCTGTATTATGGCGGAGGAGGGGAGTAAAGGGGGCGTTGGTTTTTCTAGGGAGGGAGGCCAGACAGAACAAGCATGCAAATCAGAGCAGCAAATGCCTAAATTTCTATGGGTGGGCCGGCCCTGGTTGCTTGGGACTACCTACTTTAAATTATGTCTAGTTTATAAACTAGCCCCTTATCTACACACTGCTGATTTTGATCCGTGGTACCATAAACTCCATATTAGGCTACTGTAACATACTTTATATGTGTTAAACTGAGGCTTAATCTTATTCCTTTAGGCCACTCCCCGCCCCAACAATCTCTGGCATTGAATGTGTTGATCTAGCGTGCAATGTTGAGGAGAGTTTGGCTATCTGGCTGGTGTACCGACCGCCTAACGCACCAGCAGATACCCTGTCCCACCTATTAGATGCAGTATTGGCTTTTGGTCCTGGGGGGCTTTAATGTCCATTTGGATGATGCGGTGTCTTCTCAGGCCAGGGCCAGGCACTGGGACTCTCCCAGTTTATATCGACTCCCATGCACCAAGCAGGCCACATGCTGTATCTGATTTTTGGGATGGGGATAAATGTGGATCAGATGGCTACAGATGTAGTCCCATGGTTTGGCCACTTCATCCTGAAGGTTCGGCTGAGCATACCATGCCCTCCCTGTTTAGGCGGCGAGCACATTTATCCTTGCCGGTGAAGCCAAATGGACCTTGGTCAGCTTCAGGAAGCTCTGTGGGATCCGATGCCCCCTGGCAGCTTGTTAGATGAGCTGGTGGAGGACTGGGAACACTGGCTCTCCAAAGCCATAGATGAGATTGACCCCCAGCACCCTCTACACCCTTGTACCAAAGCAGCACCTTGGTATACCTCAGAACTGTGGAGGATGAAGCGGGAGCTAAGACAGCTAGAGTGAAGGTGGTGGCGTGCTCACAATGAAGTGTCACGGACATCCTATAGGACTCTTAGAAAGCCTATGAGATGGCAGTGAAGACTGCAAAGAAATATTTCTACGCAGCCTTCATTGCATCTGCGAGCTCGTGCCCAGCCCAATTATTTAGAATTATTCAGTCTATTACAACTCTGCCACAGGGCAGACCAAACAGCAGGGAATCGGCTATTGGCTGTGAGGCATTTGCAAGCTATTTCGTAGACAAAATCATGACACTCCACTAGGACCTCCCAACCACATTTGAGACAGTAAGGGAACTGGAAGCCCCTTGTCTGCCTTCAGGTCCAATATTGGACCACTTCAGCCAACTCTCCCAGGAGGAAGTTGACAGGATGTGGCACCTGTGAGACCCACTACTTGCCTCCTTGACCCTTGCCCTTCCTGGCTAGTGAAGACTTGCAGGGAGAGCATTCAGGTCCCTCTAGGAGAAAGTATCAACTTGTCCCTGTCTACTGGGACTTTCCCAGGGGCTCTAATGGAGGCAGTAGTCTGTCCACTCTTTAAAAAGCCAACACTGTGGTCCTGGCCAACTACCATCCAGTGTCGAATCTACTGTTCCTGGGTAAGGTGGTTGAGAGAGCAGTGGCTGATGCTTCTATCCTTGATCCTTTCCAGTCTGGCTTCCGCCCTGGCCATGGGATGGAGATAGCTCTGGTCACCATTACGGAGGAGCTCCGTAGACATCTGGATTGGTGCAGTGTGGTGCTGCTGTTATTACTTAATCTAACAGCAGTGTTTGACATGGTCGATTATGATCTATTGACCCACCGCCTTGCCGATGTAGGAGTTCAGGGGACTGCCTTGCAATGGTTTTCCTCCTTTCTCCATGGTTGGGGACAGAGGGTAGTGCTGGGTGAGAGGACCTTACCATGATACCCACTGGAATGTGGCGTGCTGCAGGGGGCAATCCTCTCGCCAATGCTATTTAACATCTATATGTGCCCCCTTGCCCAGTTGGTCTGGAGGTATGGGCTGGGTTGCTAGCAATACTCAGATGACACCCAGTTCTATCTGTTATTGGAAGGCCATCCACTCTCTGCCCGTGATAATTTGGCTGAGGCTTTGGAGGCTGTAGCTGGATGGTTGTGGCAGTGTCAGTTGAAGCTAAATCCATCGAAGACGGAGGTCCTGTACCTAAGTTGGAAGGGAGGCAGGCCTGTAGCTAATGTGGGGCCAATGGGACCCCCGCTGTTTTTGTGGGCCCTTCGATCCTCAGCTCCTCCTCCCTCCCTCCCTCCAGCCCCTTCACCCCCTGATCGATCGCCTCACGAATATGAGCCAGCATCTCCCTGTTTGAGCTGAGTCTCTTTAGGACCCAGCAGCAACCGGTGGTTGACCGAGTCACACACACATTGGTCAGATTGCAGCAGTTCCCTCCTCCTGTTGGATTTTCGGCTCAAGGAAGGAGGGAGGGAGGAAGCTTGATCCTCGCTCTCCTTTAAAAAAACAACAACACGGCAGCTTTGCTAGACCTCTGAGGAGCCTTAGTGTATATTAACATTGGGATTCTGGCTCGCCTCAGAGGAAGGCTTTAGTGGGGGCTGTGTGGGTGTGCGCCAAGCAGACCCCCCTTGCCCGGGAGCCTTTGATTTAATTAGCTGGTGGGCTCCCCCAAGGCCCCCTCCCCCCAAAAAACCCTAGCTACGGGGCTGAAGGGAGGGGATATGGGTATCAGGCTCTCCATGCTGGAAGGGACACCTTTGGTGCCAGCCCAGAAAGTGAGGAGTCTGGGAGTGACACTGGATGCCTCTCTCTCTATGGAGGCCCAGGTTACTGTAGCCGCCCAATCTGCCTTTTCCCATCTTCGGCAGATTAGGTTGCTGAAACCCTATCTCTCCCCCCAAGACTTGACTACAGTAGCCCAAGCAGTGGTACAGTGTTCAGAAATTCCAGTTGGTACAGAGTGCTGTAGCCAGAATATTGACTGGAGAGGGTCTTATAGACCATATGACTCCAATCTTAGCCAATCTACACTGGCTAACAATCTGTTTGGGGAATTTAAGGTACTAGTATTGACTTTATGAAGTCCTATATTCCTTGGGAACAGCAAACCTGAAGAACTGCCTAATCTCTTATTAATCTACCTGACCATAGTGGTCATAGGAACATAAGAACATAAGAGATGCCAATGTTGGATCAGGCCAAAGGCCCATCCAGTCCAACACTCTGTATCACACAGTGGCCAGAAATACCAGTGCCATCAGGAGGTCCACCAGTGGGGCCAGGACATTAGAAGCCCTCCCACTGTTGACCCCCCCCAAGCACCAAGATGACAGAGCATCACTTGCCCCAGAGCCCCTATCTATACCTTGTGGCTAATAGCCACTGATGGACCTCTGCTCCATATGCTTATCTAATTCCCTTTTGAAGCCGTCCATGCTTGTAGCCGCCACCAGATGTGCTTCAGAGGCCCTGTTTTGGGGTCCCCCTTGCATCTCAGGTAGGTGGCAGCCTGGAAGAGGGCCTTCCCAGTTTTGGCACCATAACTCTGGAACCTCTCTTCCCAGGAAGCCTCATCTGTCTCTTCTGTTGCCATCTTCTGCCGGTGGGTAAAGACTTTTTTGTTCCATTTGGCATTCCCTCAGTGATCCCTTCTTCCTACCCTGTGTTTTAATTGTTGTTTTTATGTTTTTGTATACACATACACAAAGTAAGGGAAGCTGTAAAAGGTAAAAAGGATTCCTTTAAGCAGTGGAAAGCTAGTCACAGTGAGGCTGATAAAACGGAACACAGGACAGAACACAGGCTATGGCAAATAAAATGCAAGTCTGTGGTCAGGCATGCAAAAAGGGAATATGAGGAGCATATAGCAAAAAATGTAAAGACCAACAATAAAACTTTCTTCAAATACATTAGAAGCAGGAAACCAGCCAGGGAGGCAGTGGGGCCCTTGGATGACCAAGGGGTAAAAGGAGTACTGAAGGATGATAGGGAAATGGCTGAGAAGCTAAATGCATTTTTTGCCTCCGTCTTCACTGTGGAAGATGAGAGGTGCTTGCCCACTCCAGAGCCGCTGAGTTCGGGAGGGGTGTTGAAAGACCTGAGTCAGATTGAGGTGACGAGAGAGGAGGTCCTAAAACTGATAAACAACTTAAAAACTGATAAATCACCAGGCCCAGATGGCATACATCCAAGAGTTCTGAAATAACTCAAATGTGAACTTGTGGATCTCCTGACAAAAATATGTAATCTTTCTTTAAAATCTGCCTCCATTCCTGAGGACGTGAAGGTAGCAAATGTCACTCCCATCTTTAAAAAGGGTTCCAGAGGAGATCCGGGAAATTACAGGCCAGTCAGTCTGACGTCGATACCGGGTAAATTGGTGGAAACCATTATTAAGGAAAGAATTAGTAGGCACATAGATGAACAAAACCTATTGAGGCAGACTCAACATGGGTTCTGTAAGGGAAGATCTTGTCTCACTAACCTGTTAATGTTCTTTGAGGGGGTGAACAAACATGTGGACAAGGGGGATCCAATAGATATTGTTTACCTTGACTTCCAGAAAGCTTTTGATAAAGTTCCTCATCAAAGGCTCCTAAGTAAGCTCAAAAATCATGGGATAAAAGGACAAGTCCTTTTATGGATCAAAAACTGGCTAATTAATAGAAAACAGAGAGTGAGTATAAATGGGCAGTTCTCCCAGTGGAGGGGTGTAAGCAGTGGGGTACCACAGGGATCAGTACTTGGTCCACTGCTTTTTAACTTGTTCATTAATGATTTGGAGTTGGGAGTAAGCAGTGAAGTGGCTAAATTTGCGGATGATACGAAGTTGTTCAGGGTGGTGAAAACCAGTGAGGATTGTGAGGCACTCCAAAGGGATCTGTCAAAGTTGGGCGAGTGGGCGTCAACATGGCAAATGGGGTTCAATGTGGCCAAGTGCAAGGTGATGCACATTGGAGCCAAAAATCCTAACTATAAATACACGTTGATGGGGTCTGAACTGGCAGAGACAGATCAAGAGAGAGATCTTGGAGTTGTAGTAGATAACTCACTGAAAATGTCGAGACAGTGTGTGACTGCAATAAAGAAGGCCAATGCTATGCTGGGGATTATTAGGAAGGGTATTGTAAACAGATCAGCCAATATCATAATGCCGCTATATAAATCAATGGTGCGACCTCATCTGGAATACTGTGTGCAATTCTGGTCACCACACCTTAAAAAGGATATTATAGCTTTGGAAAAAGTGCAGAAAAGAGCAACTCGAATGATAAAAGGGTTGGAACACTTTCCCTATGAGGAAAGGTTAAGGCGCTTAGGGCTCTTTAGCTTTGAGAAACGACGACTGAGGGGTGACATGATTGAGGTTTATAAGATTATGCATGGGAAAGAGCAGGTAGAGAAAGAGGTACTTTTCTCCCTTTCTCACAATACAAGAACCCGTGGGCACTCCATGAAATTGCTGAGCGGTCGGGTTAGAACGGATAAAAGGAAGTACTTCTTCACCCAAAGAGGGATTAACACTTGGAATTCACTGCCACAGGAAGTGGTGGCAGCTACAAGCATGGACGGCTTCAAAAGGGAATTAGATAAGCATATGGAGCAGAGGTCCATCAGTGGCTATTAGCCACAAGGTATAGATAGGGACTCTGGGGCAAGTGATGCTCTGTCATCTTGGTGCTTGGGGGGGGGGGTCAACAGTGGGAGGGCTTCTAATGTCCTGGCCCCACTGGTGGACCTCCTGATGGCACTGGTATTTCTGGCCACTGTGGGATACAGAGTGTTGGACTGGATGGGCCTTTGGCCTGATCCAACATTGGCATCTCTTATGTTCTTATGTTCTTATGATCCTTTTAACTGCCAGGGATTGAATTTGAGTCCCTATAATTGTTTTAATGGTGTGCTTTTGTTGGTTTTAATGGTTTTTAAGATGTGATTTTATTATGTATATTTTAATTATACATGATATATAGTAAAAGCCCGGTTTCTCCATGGAAGAGTGGTTTAAAATCAAATTCAATAAACCAGCAAATAAATAAATCTGCTAGCCACATTGAAGGCCCTGGTGAGGGCAGAAAGGTGTGGTGTATTTTGTAAATAAAAAAAAAATAAACTTGAAGATTTGAAGATTTATTGAAGTGTCAGTTGATAGAAAGTATGGCTGTAAGACTTGACTCCTGTCTGGGGTCAGCCTAGAGTTTCCAGTCTCCAGCTATTGCAACTGATCTACAGGTGACAGAGATCAGTTCACCAGGAGAAAATGGCCACTTTGGAAGGTGGGCTCTGTGGCCTTATACCACATTGATCCCCCTCCCCTCCCTAAACCTTGCCTTCCTTAGGCGCCATCCCCAAAATCTCCAGGAATTTCCCAACCCAGAGCTGGAAACCCTAGGTCAGCCACTTATATCACATAATTGCAGTGCTACATTAATTACACTGCTTAACCATTTTGCATCTAAGTCCAATTCAAAGTCCTGGTTTCACAGCCTTTGGCTCTCAAATTTACTGAACCACATTTCCTGGTATACTCCTGTGTACCTTCTACATTCTTCAGGCAGCCTTCTCATTATGGTGCCTTCTCTTAGGACTATTCATACAATAGCAGCTGGATTGTGGGTTTGTTTCCATAGTGCGTTCAGTCTTTTGGAATGACCTACAACAGTGGGTGCAGAGGGTTCCTTTGCTTGCAATATTCAGGAGCTCATAAGACAGTTTTATTCAGAGAGCATTTAATGAAGGATATAGTATTCTGGCAGATTTATGTCTGTTTTTAGTTCTGTGAATTTTTTATTTCTGTGTATTTTTAATAATATAAATTGGATTGTTACATTTGTGCCTTTGCAACATGGTGTTGCCTTGTTAGCAACCTGGAGTCTGCAGAGATACGGTGGGATATAAATGTTTTAAATAAATAAGTAAAATGTGTCCTTTACCTTCAAGGATTAAATAGTAAACATATTTTCTCTTTTGCAGAACTGCATTAAGCCAGTGCATGGTAGCGTGCAGAGCAAGAAAAAGTTCTTTCAGCAAGTGTTTAGAAAAATAGTTTCCAAAAGATCTTCATGAGATTAGAGGTGCTGAGTGTTCTTCTCTCTGGCTTCCTGTTTTGGAATTAAATGCCTTTAGGGTTCTCAGAATATCTCAGTTTAGAAAAACAAGAACAGTTTAACCTTTTCACTACTTCAACCTTTCCTATATGATTAATGGTAATTTGGGGGGAAAGAACAAATAAAGCTATATTTAAGACATCTTAATTAAATCTTGCAACAGAACAACTGTACTTTCTGTTATATCCTTAATAAAGCAGTCATTTTCAGACACATGGACAGTATTGTTTCTGTTAAAGTACAAAGTTTATTAAGACAGGATAAAATCTGTGTTCTATTAGGGGAAAGGATGCTTTGAGTTTCTTCTCACTTGGTCCTAGTGTTTGAACATTTGACCTCAGTTATGTGAAAGTTACTGGATCTGGGGCCTGGGTAACTTCTGCTGTTATGGAGACCTGGTTTGGATGTTTTGCTAACCCACTGACATCAGAGACTATTAGCCACAAGGTAGGAACTTTCAGTCTGGGGCAAGTGATGCACTGAATTCTTGATGCTTGGGG
>NW_015160882.1:508360-510144 GCF_001447785.1 Gekko japonicus
ACTGGACAGGGCCTGTTTCATTAAAGCTGTTTATGAAAGAAGAATCAACAGAGAAGGAAGAGGACAAATTGAGCTGACTGTGTGGACTGAGTGAATCTAGGCTCCACAACATCGTGTTTGTGGGGAGGGAGGGAAAGCGCAATGGGACATGTCAATGTCTTTTAAGGTCTCTATACATCTTAATTAGCTTTGGAGCTATTCTCTGTCTAGACAGATAAACTGGATTTTAACTTGAAGTGATGAACAAGGAAACTCCTCATGTCAGAAGTTAATTGATAAGAGTTACAACTTTGTATCTATAAGCATATGTAACCTTCTACACTTGGGCTTTTAGTGCCTTTTTCTCTGTCTCCCTTAGTCTGTAGTCTTTCCCCTCCCCTTCTTTCTTTATAGTTATGTAGTTATTTTAGAAATGCAAATTTAAAAAATCTCCTTCGGGGGGCAAAACTTTCCCCAAAACAATTAATTACTGTAATTAAATGTCTTCTTAAATACTAGATTCAATTTCAGTAGCACCTTAGAGACCAACAAAAAACCTAAATACTGAAATTAATGGTATTAAGCCCACTTTTCTACTGTGCTAATAAAATGTCATATGGACAGAGCAGTGCAGATATTAGGTCTAAATGTATATCTTTGCAGTTTAATTACTACATAATATATGTAGAAAAATTGGTGCCCCTGGCTAGAAAAGTATACATCAGTGGGTTGGGGTATAGCAGGGTCTTTATGGTAGTGGTCTCCAAACCGTGTAATGCCTTGCCTTTGGAAGCCTGCTCCTACAGTCTTTTAAGACATCACCTTAAATCGTTACATGAAGAAAAACTATAAATTTCTGTGTCCTCTTTTTATAATAATGTCTGTTGGCTTTAAATGTGGATGTTGTCTGTGGCACCCAGTTTTTAAATTTTTTTTAGATGCACAAAATTTAATTAGTCTTTTTGTCTGGAGTAGAATTTTTCCAGAAAATCAGGATATAGACATTTAAATAGTTTGAAAATTAATAAATGGATAATGCCCAAAACTTCTCCTTTGCTTATTATAAAGGATTTGTGAAGGGATGCATTTGGTCTCCTGATTTCACCGGTTTTAACTTTAGCTCTAATGTATACATGGATTACTCTAAGGAAAAACAATAATTGGAGATCAATAGTTGTCTTTTTCAGTTTGTTCCATAATCGTTCTCCATCTATTGAGCTAAAACAACTTTCAGACCAATTAATACTGCAAAGAGTTTGCCTTGTCTGAGAACAGAATATTTAAATACCCAGTAATTAAGAATAAATCAGTTGTTCAGTGCAGAGCATCCATCTTATTAACAACCTTTTCTTCAATAATAATTTTATCCTGATCATTATCAATGTTTATTTAAGACAAACTTATTGTAAATATCGACCTGTATATTCATAATTGGAATGAATAGGTAGTCAGCAACTGTGGAGATATACACATCAAGACATTTACAATCTCTTTGCATTCAAGCATGTAGCACAGTAAACCAAAAATGTGTTGTTTTACAATCAAGAACTTAAGCAGTACAACAACAAAGATATTTAGAGTATCAAAGTTGTTGAATATATATTATTGATTGTATCTAGGGAATCTGCTGGGATGTCTGGGGGCAGGGATGTGGGGGCTGGGGGTGGGTGCGACATTGCTATGTCACTTCCAGGTACAAAGGGTAGCTCTAGAAATTGTTCTAGGAATCTTAGAGCTACCCTTTGTAAGGTCTGGACTGTATCCGAAAATGACATAGTGATGTCACTTTCCCCCCTCCCATTGTT
>NW_015160883.1:0-1190 GCF_001447785.1 Gekko japonicus
CACCAAGCATTCCAACTCCCTGATTTTACGTCAGACATTTTTAGCATTTGTATGTAAACATCTATAATTTCCCATGCATGTTAAGCCCACAACCTTCCTCCTGCTGCCTCAAGACCATGCCACGCAGTCCATATCATTAGCCACAATCTCAGTGGACAATTCTAATCCATTTCCATGTAGAAAAGTAACAGTTACCCCTTCATCTCTTTGAGATGAGCCATCCCGAACCATAGAAATTTCATCTCCTGTCGACTTTCCCCCAATATTCCGTTTAAAAACTGCTCTGCCACCTTTTTGATTTTATGCACCAGCAGCCTGGTTCCTTCTTGGGACAAGTGGAGACCGTCTCTTTTGTATAGCTCCCTCTTGTTCCAAAAAGCATCCCAGTGCCTAACAAACTTGAACCATTCCCCCCTTACGCCATCATCTCATCCATTCATTGAGACTCCTGATCTGTGCCTATCTCTCCGGCCCTGTGCATGGAACAGGTAGCATTTCTGAGAAGGCTACCTTGGAGTCTCTTGCCCAGCAGTCTAAATTTTTCCTCCAGAACCTCATGACTGCATTTTCCCACATTGTTGGTGTCAACATGTACCACAACCACTGGCTTCTCCCCAGCACTGTCTACCAGCCTATCTGGAACACACGTAATGTCCGCTTCCTTCGCACCAGGCAGGCAAGTCACCATACAGTCAGTACGTGGGTTTGCCACCCAGATGTCTACCTGTCTAAGGATTGAATCACTAGCTACCAAGAGCCCCCCCCCCGCCCAGGGATGGTTCCTTGGTGCAAAAGGATACCTGTTCACCAGCTGAAGAAGAGTTCCCTTCTGAGGGCACATTCCCCTTATCCTCAGCACGGTGCCCTGTTTCCTCTCGACCCTCATGCTCCCTGACAGCGGTGGGGCTGCCATATTCAGAGTGGGACATATCTAACAAGTCCCAGAGAGTCTTCTCCATGCACCTAATTTTGTGTCTTTTCTTCTCCAGGTTAGCCACCTTGGCTTCAAGGGAGCAAACTCATTCCCTGAGAACCAGGAGCTTCTTGCACCGGACACAAACCCAAAACTTCTGTCCAGTGGGCAGATGGTCATACATGTGACACTCCATGCAAAACTCTGGATAGCCCCCAACTCCCTGCTGGCATTCTACCTTCATAATTGCTTTAACAATAATTATATATAATTTCCC
>NW_015160883.1:1741-4745 GCF_001447785.1 Gekko japonicus
TAATCTAGTGTAGGGGATGAGGAGTGTTAAATTACCTAGAGTATTCAAAGGTGTTTACAGCCACCAAAGAAATGACATTATTGGGCAGAACATCAGTCTCAGATTACAACTGGATGCTAGTAGCCTCCAGTAATTCATTCTGACATGTCCAGCCTAAATGACATAAAAAAGTGAAGCAGAATAATCTGTTTGAAGAAAAACATCCTTAACTTGGCTTTCAAGAAAGGCTGCTAGTTAAAACGCTTTGTGAGAATGTATCTGCCTTGTATCCCTGATGTTACTAGGTGTTAAGTAAATATATGCTCATTGTCAAAAAAAAATGTTGCTCTGGCAACTTTCTTATTAAAATGCATTTGTAACCCACCCATCTGTCAAGAAAGTTTTGAAAAGTTTGTTTACTTTGGAAAGCAGCCTTATCCAGGGTTACCCCAACAAACAATGATAGCAGTCTTCAGAAGTTGTGCAAGGAACAAGTCACTAGGGATCCATTTTTGTTTTAATTGGCACATACAAACACTTTTCTGGTCTGTCAAGACGATCAAGCTAATATGCATGCAGAGTGTTACATTCTCAGCTTTGGGGAGGATGAAGGCTCCCTTTATTTAAGTAATTGAAATGATAGACTGCAAAAACTTTGCAAGTCAGAAAAAAGTGTTTTATATTTTTATGGGAATATTTGTTTTAAGGAATAGAAAATGTTCTACATATCTAAAGATGTTGAACCTCATGTTATAATTAACCTGCTTCTTCCGACTCTGTGTAAAAATTGTTACCTCATGTTATAATTAACCTGCTTCTTCTGACTCTGTGTAAAAATTCACATGCTGCTAAATAAAACAGCCAACAAATATTGCCTACATTTTCGCAATTCTCCCTACTGCTAAAAAATGGGAGGGCGTCCATATCCAGATGTTTACAGGATATATTTCCACTGCATTTTGCCATGATTGATTTGCATGTACATTTGCAGGAAATCTCAGTGGTGCCATCATATCAAAACAACCTGCCTATGAAAGCAATTTGTTATTTAATGGAAAGAAAACAAATGCTCATGCTATTATGCACCAGGAGATCTCAAGTGGGTTTAGTGTTTCAAGGGTTGGGGTCAAACTCACACAGAAGAGCATTTCCTTAATTGAAACTGAGTTGTACCTTTGGTGCTTGAATAATTTTCTTATGTCTGCTTATATAACACTGACTCATACAACATAGTATCCTTTGAAGTGGAACTTGGGATTCCTGGAGAAATAAGTATGTTTTAGGGCTGCATGTATTCCCTGCTCACAGCTTTGAGAGTATTATGTGCTGCGCTATAACTCTTGAATTGCACCAGTCCAAGCAGAGATACAAATATTGGTTCTCCTTTACATGTAAGCAGACTTAAAGACTGGAGCAAGGGTGATCCCTTCCCCACACTAATAGGTAGACTGTGTGCCCTAGTGATAAGGGAAGTGGTACTGACCACAGATTCAGATGAAAAACTTTTTTAAAAAATGCATTTAGGGCAGATCTAGACAAAACGGGGTAAGCATCCATGTTTCTACTCCATTCACAAATAAAGTGGCGGGTAGCAGACTTGGATTAACAATAAAAGGAATGTGTGGAAGAGTGATGTTGAGCCCTCTCCTCAGTCTATTGACCCAGGGACTTGATCTCCTTCCTTGCTTACTTCCAGTATCAGGGTTAAGTAATGATCAGTCACCTAGATTAATGGATTCAGGTAATATGAGAAGAAGGGAAGGTTCAGTGCTCCTCCCCCACACTTTCCTTTTTTTGACCCTCATCACTCCCTTTATGTTAACAGGAACATGCGGCTATAGGCATCACTCATATCTCATTTTTCTATTAGACAATGCATAGGGGAAGGAGAAAGAGGTTGAGGAAGGCGGGCTTGCATCCTAAATTTCCATTGCATGAAAATAAGGGGCGTTTCATGATGGCACGGCATTTGCATTTGCAGCTATTCTAGCTGATTCCTCCCTCCTACTGTAGACCCCCATTTTGCTTCTATCACACTGTCCCTGAGGTTCTCCTGAACCCTAGAAGCACAATTTGGGGAAGCACAGAAGACTGCAGTAGGAGTGAGGAAGCTGTCTGTAGTGCACCCAACAATTCACCTGCAAATGGTATAAAGACACAGAATGAAAGAGTGACTGCCATCGTAAAGAATAAGGGCTTATCAGACAGGCAGATATTCTGCTTCCCAATGGGTTTTCTGCCTCTAAAATTACTTCAATATGAAATTAATTTTCAAAAAGACAGTGGCTCATTTTCATCACACTGCCAGGGGTGCACTGGGAAGAAAACCATGGCCCTGGAGAAAGGTCCTGCCCTGCCCCGTTTCAAAATAGGGGGGGGGATACCTGCACAGCCAAACCTGCATGGGATGAGGAGGGGTCGGGCTTATCCTTCCAAGTGCTGCATGGTGTGAGGTGGGCCAGGAACATCTTTCAATGTGCTGCACAGGGCAGAGCAGGCACATCATTCCTTGTGCTGCATAGAGAGGTGGGGCTGAACATGTCATTCATGCACTGCACAGGGTGAGGACTGCCCCTTACTTGGGGTAGCCCCCCTCCCAGGCCATCAGCTCACCAGGACTTTTTCCAGTGGCCTTAATGGCCAATCCACCCCTGCACACTTCATGATGATAGTGCTTCTTTAGATTAGACAGCACTCTTCAACTCATCCTTCTCCAAGGCTCACAGTGACAGGATACAAAATGGGGATGCAAGTGAACTTCTTCTGCATGAATGTGATCTCTGGAACATCCCAGAGATCAGAGAGGTTGGCTATGGATTTCTGGGGGATTTGGGGAAGGGGGAAAGATTTCTGGGATGATTTAGGAGAATCGGCCCTATATCCAAAATAAATCAGTTTTTCTTCTGGTTTTGGCATTCGCCATGGCAGTCGCTTCTCCTGATCCTCCGGGAGAAGACCACCAGAGACTGCGGTGAGGAGGGGGCGCGATTGTCCATGCCACCCCTGGAGCCTCTCCAAGAGGCTC
>NW_015160883.1:5384-11646 GCF_001447785.1 Gekko japonicus
TATGTCTTAAGATTTCAAGGTGTTCCTGAAGAAAAATCTGAGAATCTGAAACAGACTATGTGTGAAGGATTAGGACCTATGGCAGATATAAAAACGGACACACTACAAAGCGAAATAGATATGATCTATAGATGATCTATAGATCATATCCAGAATTTACAAGAAAAAATAATCTGCCTGGGGAAGTGATTATAAGATTCTCTAGAAGACAAGTGAGAGATCAAATTCTCAAAGCGACAAATGGATCTACCTTGAAGATCAAAGACAAAGAAATAAAAGTGTTAAAGGACATCCCGTTTGAAATAAGAAGGAAGAGGAGGAGATATAGAGACTTGGTGATATTTTTACAAAAGAAAAACATCCCCTACAGATGGCTAGTTCTCGAAGGCACAATCTTCAAATTTATGGACAAGAAAGAAAAAATTGACTCTCTCGAAAAGGCACGTGAATTTTTGCGTCAATATAGTCGTCCATCAGGAGAGGTAGAAGCTGAGAAAGAGGACAGCATTAAAGATAGCGAAGAAGAAGGAGCAGCGGCTGAGATGAGGACTCAGACTCCAAATTAGGGGCAGTGGCCCCGAAGACAAGTTACTATTTGAGAAAGCAAAAATATAAAACATGAGATGTTGTTACACTCTGAATGCTCTTATAATATATTATTATTAAAAATCTTATATTGCTTTTTAAGAAGTCAGAAGTAGAAGTGTTTAAAGTTATATTATCAGCATAAATTTATTGTTAGATGACCACACTCAATGAACGTTAATGGAATTATGAGCTAAAAGCTAAACTTGTTAAGCAATATGTATGACCACCATCTCTTGGGTTTTTAGTGGGTTTTCTTTACTTTCTCCCATAGTATGTTGTTCCCTTCCCTAATTTCATTGTAGTTTTAATAGTTTGTAGTGTATAGAAAATGCAAATTAAAAAATCCCCTATGCCCCCCCAATTAAATAAATCCAGGATATGTCCTCTAAGTGCCATTCTGCACAGACCAATTGAAGTTTCTCTTCTTTTGACAAAAATGCTGACAGCAACCTCACATTGCCTAGGTGTATTCCTGGCGTAAGGATGTCATCAGTCCTGATGTTTTAGCTGCTTCTGCATGTGAATAGGCATGAACAAGATGTGATGTATTTCACTGTGGGCAAATATAGTCAGGGCAACTAATACAGGACAATCAGTATTTCTGTATATCGGATGTCTGGGTTTACCCACCTGTAGTCATTGCTTGACCCTTGTGGGAGAAGGTACACTTTTTTTAAAAAAAAGCTTATGGAGATGTAAACATGCTCTGAGTTAGTTCTATTTTTATACCCGGGGCTCCTTTTCTTGATACTCCACTGCCAAAAGACTGACTAAAGTAGCCCACCATACAGTATGACTGCAGAGTACTTTAGAAGTGGTATAGAAGTGAGGTAGAAGTGGGAGTAGCTATGAAGCAGTCAGCTGATGACTGCAGCATATGCCAATGTTTAATTTGTTGATATGCTAAAGCAATAAAAGGCACTATAAAAAAAGAGAGCTCAAAGCATAATCAGTGTTATAAGCCTATTTTTAACGTATGCTATCTTCTCATAATTTCCTGCAACCTCATAAAACATTTCAGGTACGTTCCTTCTATTAATCTTGCCAGATCCTGTACCAAGGTGAAGGAGAGACCTTGATGAGCAACATGGGGGGGGGCGGGATTACATACACACATTGACATATGATGCTGCCTTATACAGAATCAGACCCTTGGAACTTCTTCAAGGTCAGTACTTTCAATTTAGACTGGCAGCCACTCTCCAGGGTCTCCAGGAGCGGTCTTTCGCTTCACCAGCTGCCAAATCCTGTAACTGGAGATGCTGGGGATTGACTCTGGGACTTTCTGCATGCCCAGCAAATGCTCTACCACTGCGCTACAAATGGTCCATAAATAAATAAATAAACAAACAATCCAAGTCTCTCCATGTGTCCTTAGATGCTTGACTAAGATTAATGGAATTTATTCCCACACGTATAAGATTCAAGTCTTAAGGTTTCCTTTAAAAAAAAAAAAGAGGCACATCAAGCTTTTAAAAACCTTACTGACTGATCATCCTTGAAAATATCAGTTTAAGAAGTTGGGTCACTCTCAAACCTTCCATGGACTTTACACCATTATTATCCATCACACACAGCAGTATTTTAATCAGCAATGCCCTCATTCACAAATATATACAAAACTCCCCACCCTCACTTCATGAATATTGCATTCCATGACAATTTCTAAGCCAAACAGCATGTTTTGTTGAGTTATATACTGTACACTTTCCCACATATGTCAAAAGTATAAAACTCACCTGAGATAGTGATCTTGACAGATGATGGAGCATTCAGAAGACTAGCAAATCTGAGAAGACTTTTTCAATCTCATGGTCAATTTTTTTCAAAAAATGGCTTGTTGACTTGACTGTAAATCAAGCCCGTTTGATTTACATTAGGTGGAGGTTCTTGGGAGGTTTTATTGCTACTGGAAGTATACCATTTCCAACTGACAAACCAGGGACTTTGCCTCAATTGAAAAGGAGAACGAAGCTCATTTTATTAACACACTGGCATACAACTATATAAACAAAATGTCACTTTTGTATATAACCACTACAGCAGGAGGATGGGGGTGATGAAAACAAGGGGTACAAAGGCAAGATCTGGGTGAGCTTAGTGACCCAACCATGTCATGAAAATAAATTTGTAAAAGTATGCTTACCACAGTATGTAAAGGAAGATATTGGTCTTTGTATTTAATTAACAGAGTTAATAAACACAGTTATACCATTCTAAGACCATGGACTTTGAACAACTTAGAAGACTGTAACTGTACTTTGGATGGCACTGTTAGTCACAAATGTCTGGAAATGCTAAATATGTTGCTACAACTGTCTGTATTTGGTTGGGATCACAAGTGTTTATAAAACATGTAGGAACTGCTTTGTTTTGACTTACACTAATGAGGAGAACACCTGTGAACTTCAGAATGGTACAGAATTATCTGCAATGGATTCAGGTGAGGGGTTTTTTTGTTTTGTTTTTTGCACCCCATACATCACTTTCTTTTGACACACTATAATGTTTGTACAGAAATATAGATAAAAGAACAGCAGTTTGAACACCCTCCAGCTAATCCAGATACAACATGGTTGCACTTACCCGTAACTTATGTTCATGGAGTGTCCTCTGTGCAGGCACACATGGGACTGCCCTGATGCAGGGCCTTCCGCAGAGAAGAGAAATTCACAGGCTTCTAGAAAGCTCCTAGATGAGTGCTCCCCCTCTCCTCTGTCAGAGGCAGAGACATTTTCTAAACACGTTAGGCATTCAGAGTGCTCATCATTTTGGACCATTTGCGTGCCACAAAATTGGCACTCCTTAAAGAGGGCCATGAAGAGGGACTTCTACTCACAATTTTTTTTAAAAAAGAGGCGTGCTGAGGTGAATTTAGGAGCAGGAGCTTGTGGTACCTTCTCTTTTCATGGCAGCAACAAGAGAAGAGAGGGAAGAGTGCTCCCTCACCTCTGTCACATGACCAAATGGGTGGAAAAGGTCTCTGCCTCTGATGGAGGGGAGGTGGAGCACTCATCTAAGAGCTCTCTAGAAGCTTATGGATTTCTCTTCTCAGCAGCAGGCCCTGCATCAAGGCAGACCAATGTGTGCCTGCATAGGAGACATGATGATAAAGAATGGGATTCTGAAATCTGTTAAGACTTAATATACTAATTTAATAAAGCAAGCAAATAAAGTTGCAATTTTTAAAAAATACAAAAAAATATATAATTCTGGTAATGGATAGCAGTTGAACCTGAAGGTTTCTGGATTGAGAGTGAAGCCCACAGCAGAGTACATCTAGGAGACGAAGCCCAGTGTTTTTAGGCAGGAGTTTCATCACTCTACTCAAAATCTGTTAATTCAGCTAACCTTTAAAAAAGCCTCAAGAAGATAAAGCAATTCCTCCCTGATTTTCTGGTCTCTGGGGACTTTATAAAACTATTTGCAAACAAAAACAAAGGGGGAAAGGGACACCAAGCACTGGGCCACACAATATATTTGACAAGTTGGGTCCCGCAAGAAACTTGCGGGAGCAGCTATCCCATTCCCTCCACCTTTGCTTCTTTTCCTCTCCCCCTACTTCTCTCACACAATTTCTCCTTCCTGCCATCCCTCTTCTTACTCACTCTTTCTCCTTCCATGCCCGTCACTTCCTTTCTGCTCCCACCCAATCACTATTTCTGCCCCTATCACGCTCCTGGCTTCCCACCTGCTTCCTCCCCCCCAGAGCAGCCTCTCTCCAGGAATCACAATGGATTGTCCAAATACAGAAATCAGTTTCTCTTAAGGTTGCCGGCTCCATGTTGGGAAATTCCTGGAGATTTGGGGGTGAAGCCTTGGGAGGATGAGGTTTGAGCTTGGAAGTGACTTCAGCAGGGTATAATACCATAAACTCCACCCTTCAAAGCAGTCATTTTCTCCAGGGTAACTGATCTCTGTCATCTGGAGAGCAGTTGTAATTCCAGGAGATCTCCAGCCCTCACCCATAGGCAGGGCCAGCTCACCCACTAGGCGAACTAGGCATTCGCCTGGAGTGCTGGGCCCTGGATGGGGCGCCGAGCTGTGCCTCCCCCCCGTCAAAAGCCCGCGAGCAGCTCTCCAAGTGTCAGCACTTCGCTAATTGGGGAGAGGCATCCAGTGAGCATCCCGTGCCTGGAGACAAGATCCCCCCCACCTCACTCCCAAACTGCCTTCGGAAGCGGAGCACGAGAGAAATCCCTCTTCCATCTTGGAGGGTGCTGCAGGAACATGTGGGTCTGACAGCTGCGGGGGGGAGGCGGTGGCGGCAGTAGCAAAAGGGTGGATGGCTCCAGAGGTCTCCAGGCCCCACTGGGAGGTTGGCATCTGCGCCAGAAGGCAGCCTCGCCTAGGGTGCAGAAACACCTCGAGCCGGCCCTGCCTATAGGTTGCAACAAACCAGAGAGATTACGGGAAGGAAGTTGAGAAGAAGCAAACAACTGTGATGTATTATGCCAAAAAAGTCTCCAAAGACTAGAAATGTATTTTTCCAATATTCAGTTTACTAGACGCAATTAAAACGCCATCAACACCAACAAATCATGCATATCATATCTCGTTACGTGTATAAGGTTATCAATGTGGGTAGCGTTGAAATACAATATGAATCCATTCGACAAACTCTCTAGTAGTATCTCATCATGACACTCATCAAATATCCAGGAATTTCACAACCTGGAGTTGGCATCCTTTTTTCCGGAAAGGAGCACCACTGGGAGCTTGGGGGAAGCGGAGACTTCCAGCCTATGGGTTAGACCCAGAGCACTGCTAGTGGAGTAAAGATGGCAGAGCAGGTCTTCCTTGTCTCCCCTTCTCCAACTGCAGTCCACTGAGAACACTCAGAAGAGTTTGGAGACAAATGGCCAGTGGCTTGGGGAATACAAAGGCCATGAAAGACCTTCTCCATCAACTCCTTTTGTGAACTCTTCCACTGGATTCAATCCAATACATGGTGGGTGTAAAATATCAGTGCTTCTTCTAAGATGAAAAATCTCTTTGAGCCCTGACCTAGATAGCCCAGGCAAGCCTGATCTTGTCAGATCTTGGAAGCTAAGCAGGGCTGACTCTGTCAAGTATTTGGATGGGAGATATCCAGAGAATACCAGGGCTGGAAGGCCAGAGGGTGGATATCGAGATACTTCTCTGAATGTTCTCCACACTCCAGTAGGAGTTGCCAGAGATCGTCATGCCTTCCAGGCATGGGCATACACACACACACATGCGCTCTCTCACACACATACACACACTCACACACAGAGAGAGAGACAATGCAAAAGAAAGAAAGAGAAATATATCTTTTTGAATTTGAGTCCCAAACCACATACAATATTCCATCTTTGCTATTATTTGCACAGGAGCTTTAACAGATTAAATGATTTCTCATGTAACAGTAATATTTCTTGGTGAGGGATTAACACATAAATACTAGCTCAGGGTTCTAATCAGCTGAGTCACATTAGATCCAATCACACAACTCCTGACAACTTTATTTTATTTTATTTTAAAAAAACTGACTAAGGCTGCTGCCACACACGCTAAGTAATCCACTTTCAATCCACTTTCAGTGCACTTTCAAAGTGGATTTTGCCAGTTCACACAGTAAAACTCCACTTTGAAAGTGCACTGAAAGTGGATTGAAAGTGGATTACTTAGCGTGTGTGGCAGCAGCCTCACG
>NW_015160883.1:12133-14754 GCF_001447785.1 Gekko japonicus
CCTCCTTCCCCCCCCAGGGAGGGGGTAGGAGCCTCAGCCAATGGAGGGAAGAGAGGCTTTGCTCTGTAGCTCCTGTGTGATTTAGTGAGCCTGGCAAAGCAAGCTGTGATGCTGAATGAAGCAGGAGAGTGAGAGAAGGATGTAGATAAGAGCCAGTTGCTTATGGGCTAGATACAAGCCCAGCGGGGGCCAGATTAAGTGATTCTCCCGTAGCGCTACTAGAAACATTGAAGAGTACCATTTAGATTGGGGAAAGCAGAAAGGAAGAAAGGGTTAAGTCTATCTCCCCAAGTGAGGAATCCCAACCCAATCCTCCTGCATGTCTGTCATAACTAAAATTAAAGTCATCAAGAGACACAATTTTGGATTCCCTGTATCTTGTATGGTTCTGTCCTAACAAATGACCATAACATTGTTTAGACACTTGGAGCCTGTGTATGGTCAAAGTGTGGCAGAGGTACAAGATCATGCCTGTGCCTATTGTCCCCACCTCCATTCATCGATCTGTATGTGCAGAACTGATCAATGCATGGAAGTCACAGGCAGAGACAGGAAGCCAATTCCACTTACCTGTCTATGCGTAACTACGTGCAGCTTCTGAATGTCTGAAAAGTCCTGTTGTCAGACCTAGCCTAACATTCCTATTCCTTTGTTAATGCTATAGGACAGCTCCCTCTATGAATAAGCAAAGCTCAGGCGACACAAAAGCAATAATGAACAAACAAAACAGAAAACAAAACTTATGATAGCTGGGTTAGCTCTTTTGCTTAAAAGTTTTGCATTATACTATGGCACTATCTCACCTGCCCATGAATCCAGACATTCTGTACCATTAAAATAATTGCATTTGGATATTTTAAAAAGACAAAGAAGAAACTGAAAAAAATCCTGTTGATACAGGATACTTGCTCAGTGAGGGGGAAAAGCTGAAAAAGTCAATTCTCTCCTTATCAATCATGCTTTTGACTAGAGATGTGTAAATGATTTTCCACTGCAAACATAACCTGGTGAAATTAACATTTACATGAGATTCACAATAAAACAGCATGACCGTGACATGAGCCCACATTGAAATTATCAAGCATATCTCTTCACTCAGTCTGGAAACAGAGCTAAAACAGGACTGAAACATGATAACTCTCAAACATAATATGGAACAAAGCTTTTACCTAAGCAGAATTAGAGGTGCACGGTATGCATGTCAACCATCTCTTTCCTCACAACTGTCCATATAGTAGTTCAGTGAAATCAAATATCAGTCCACTGGCATTCTTTCTGTTCTACAGACTGACAAGGCAGGTCAGTGTGTGCATGTTTGGCAGAGGGACGGTGACTCTCCCCAGTATTACTGAAGTTAAGGCCTGCTGCTATGTGAAGGTCCTGAGATGGTGGCAAAGCAGCATGTCAAATGTAACATGAGCAAGTAGGGAATTTATCTAAGGCAACTTTTGTCTGCCAATGTCATTTGCTTGTTAGTTAGAACATCTACAATGGGGTCCCCCAACGTTTTGAGGATATGGACACCTTTGGAATTTTGAGACAGGGTGGTGCTATCCCACAATGGCTGCCACAGGAGACAGAGCCAAACCCCAAAAGGCTGCTTCCAGAGGTTGAGCCAAACAGACCTCCCTCTTCATACCTCCTGAGAAGAAGGAAATCTCGAAGGAAAAATGGAACTAGCCATTGACTAAGGAAAGTGCAGTTGATTACCAGTCCTCCTCATCCTCCAGTGGAAAACCCTTTCATTTGAATGAGGGAAACCATTAACCAGCCCTACCTTACAGAAGCCCCACCCACTTTCTGAAAAGCTTGGCAGGCATCAATAAAAGCACAGAGAAACACCCATGGAGCACAATGGCACCATGTTGGAGAATCCTTATCTACATTACCAGTTCTGCTCTCTGCAGATACTATGGGATCACCAATGCTTCATGATGAGGACCAAAGCACAGTTTCAGTTTTAAATGACACTGTCCCTTCCCCCTCAAATATTAATAGATGCATGACCATATTCTCCAACAATACCTTTTTCATAGAGATAGCTGACCGTGTTTTAAGAATAACTGATTCTGTTGTGTCCCGAATTTGGATCTAACAATGAAGCATTAATCTATTTATCTGATTTTTAAAAAGTTTCTTATACTGGATATAATACTTATGGTACCAGCCACACACTTTTGAAATTATGACTGTTATAGCATTTTAAACTCAAATAGCAAGAAACACAGTAATATTAAAAACTGAGACTCTGAAAAGTCTTTCCAGAGACTTCCCCCCAATGCAAAATCCATGCAAAATCAAATATCCCTATTTTCATTGATAAGTGATAGAAGATATGGCATTACATCAGGAAATCTATTGTGCTAGAGGACAATTTAGGGGTGTCCATGTGGCAAGAAAGCTTGACGGACTGATCAGTCAATATTCTGCGTTGAAACAGCATCCCTATTGTTGACTGCTGTAGGAATCATTGATAAGTGATAGAAGATATGGCATTACATCAGGAAATCTATTGTGCTAGAGGACAATTTAGGGGTGTCCATGTGGCAAGAAAGCTTGACGGACTGATCAGTCAATATTCTGCGTTGAAACAGCATCCCTATTGTTGACTGCTGTAGGAA
>NW_015160883.1:15295-160792 GCF_001447785.1 Gekko japonicus
TGGAGTATGAGCTATAGGCTGACTCCATTTCATTTACCAGTTCGTCCGCTGTTAAACCTATTACTGGAGCGATAATCTCACCAAGCACCCTCTTCAAGTCTTGCCGATCCGTTTCAGGAACCCCCTGAAACCTGAGAATCATGTTAGCTTTTTCCATCTGTAGCTGCAAAACTCAATTCTCTTGGAAATTCTGCTTCGTTTCCACATTTCCCAGCCTTTTCTTCAACTTCTTGCTTGTGGTGTCTATCTCTTTAATTTTCTCGTTTGCCTGCTCCACTTTTTTCTCTGTTTCATTCAGCTGAAGCTGCTGTGCTGCAAAGTTTTTATTCATCACGGTCAATTGCTGGTTAATACCATCGAGTTGCTGCATCACCGGCTTGAGCATATACGCCAGGAGTTTGAGGACATCTGCTCCCTCTTCCGGTCTCAGACTCTGACTGCCCAGCTTTGTTTTAAACTTTCTCTGCTGGGCCGCCATCTTCCCTGTTTTGTTTACAGTTTCTGCCGTTTCCACACAACTCGGAAAACTCGCCAAACGACTTCGCGATTCAGATAAGTCTCTCAAAACACTTTCAGTTTACTTTCTCCCCTCTCCCCCTTCATGTCCGTTAGCCGCTCATTCGCACAAGAGGCGTCCCTCTTTGCAATCAGTGTTTTCAACCGCGGGGGGGGGGATAGCTTTTCAAACTACTCCATTTTATTCAGAACTCACGTTCATTGTCGGTCAGTTTCTTTGACCACGCTCAGTTTTATGCCATTCCGCTTGATCTCTGGTGCTTGTCCTGGTCAGTCCAGCTTATGCCCGAAGGCCACTCAGTGACTGGACCATCAGGGCGGAGGGGAGCCTCAATTCTCTGGCATTACGCCATCAAACAGGCTACCCCTCACAGCAAATAGTGGGAAATTGAGCAGTACAATCAGTGGAAATGGGAGACTGAAGGCGGAACAACTGTTTTTGTGGAATCAGTCTCTATGTTGATTTATTGGTTAAGAACCTAAAAGATTAAATATATACACATAGGAGGGCCAGATCTTAAAATCAATAGATATAGAACATTAACATATGGGTAATACAGGTAATACAAGGCCAACTGGCCTTCTTCAGTGGTCAAACATAACTAATACATATAGGCTCAATGTTGCAATTCTAAAACAAAGTATTAATCAATGTAGGACCAATTGAAAATTATATTATGATAATTATCAGGTTCAAGGCTAAGGTGTACAATGGAGGCCTCATATGATATTGCCTAATCAGGTGCATATGGTACTGCAATAATATGCCTTCCTATTTTGGTCCAAAAGATACAATTTCAAATGCAATAAGAGTGCATGTATCATAATGGTGCGTAATAAATACACACCATTATGATTTTTGATACACGAGTTATAGATTGCAGTTGTATCTTTGCAACATTGAGCCTACTTGTATTGTTTATGTTTGACACTGAAGAAGACCAGTTGGCTGAACATGTGGGGTCACATTAGGTCTTGTTTGTGAATACTGTATGATGTTAATTCTTATTGAGGCTACATTTGGGCCTATAACTTTTTAAAAATAATTTGTACTAAATACATGTATTTTTGGATAACCTGTATTAACTATATGTTAATGTTCTATGCCTATTGATTTTAAGATTGGGCCCTCTTATTTGAAGAAGAAGAAGAAGAAGAAGAAGAGAAGACGAGATTGGATTTATACCCCTCCCTTCACTTGGAGTCTTAGAGCGGCTTACAAACTCCTTTCCCCTCCCCTCCCCACAACAGACACCCTGTGAGGTGGGTGGGGCTGAGAGAACTCTGACACAAACTGCTCTTTTTCAAGGACAGCTGTGCCAGAGCTTGTGACTGACCCAAGGTCACATCAGCAGGTGCAAGTGGAGGAGCGGGGAATCAAACCCGGTTCTCCCAGATTAGAGTCCGCACACTTAACCACTACACCAAACTGGCTCTCAGTTCTTAGGTTCTTAATTCAGTTTTCATAGGTTAAGCTTTTTGTCCCCCTTCATTTTTTGTTCTTTGATTTGTTGGTTAAGCCATTGTCATTTGCGTATCATTTTAATGTTTTGGCAACAGGCAGAGAACATAATAATGTGGGAAACAGGGCTGCCTCCCACCATGTCAGCCTTGGGTTCATTTTTAATGTAGCATGGCATCAATTCTTGTTGCTTTCTTCCTATTTCCTGTTACAGGCAGGAAGGTCAATTTCCCCCATTACTCAATAGCTCCAGTATCCTGTTCAGTTGGGGGTTAAACATGACTTGACTTGGTTGTTTACTACTGGGGAGGAAAGTTTTGTTTTTGAAGAAAATATTAGAACTTCAGGTTTCAGCAGCCTTCTAACCAAACTATTTGAAAAAGGAGGAAAAAATGTTAGGCAGACACATTCTTTTCAATGAGGTCCCAAGAAAGCTTTCAATTAAGTAAAAAACAATTGACTGATGTTCCACTCCTTACTGGCAGGAAGCTCTATGTAGCATTTCTAGAGCTTTTCCCCTCATTCTGCCCAACATGTGGGCTCAGTGTCAAGCTGTGAGTTTATAAATCTCTCTCAGCACTTATCTAAGCTCAACATGAATTATAGGATTGCCAAATCTATTTAATGCAGGGTTTCTTTTTTGCTGTTGCTGTTCAATGCAAGGAGAAAAATGGACAATTTTATGGTCAGAAAGATGCTCCTTCCTACAAAATTACAATTATGAATGATCCCTAGACAGTTAGGGATTTATTCCCTTTATTTAAAGAGTCAATCTGTATTCTATCAGTTCAAATTTATGCTGACTTGTAAAGATATTTGTAGTATACATTATAAGATGCTGCTTCTTTCATTAAGCTACTTTGCTTGGAACAGATACAGAATTTCCCATAAAACAATAAAGATATGTACACAACTAAATGTACACTAGCAAAGTGTCCATCATCTGGGAGGAGATACTACATATTTCAAGGAGCTCTGGGGAATGCAATGCATCAAAACAGATTGTGGCCTTTCCTGAAAGAACACTGTCAATGACACAAGGTAGCTTTTGCTACAAAAATGTCCCCAGATGGGGAAACACTTTTTCTCAGAAGATGATGGTTGTTCACTTATGAATACATTTGGAGATACTACTGGGACTGGAACAAATCTGGCTCTTACTTGGTCACACCCACTTGCTTGCTCCTGCCTGCATGACCCACCCTTCATTTCTTAGCTGTATTCACAGTTCTGTTTCTTGGTCACACTGTATGACAAAGTGTTTGGAAAAGTTAACCCACGTGCATACACAGAGAAATAATTACCCAATATGATAACATATAAGCCCAAGAAGATACCTGATGCCATACAATAGAAGGTTGATTCCAGTGAACTGTTGTGTAAGCAACTAAATGATCATGATGGGATTCAGTGACTGCTGTACTGTCATGGTAGAAGGATATGGATGGAGGGGATGTGAACTATGCTTTTGCGAACTATGATTGGATCTGGATGGTGCCTGAGAAACTAACTTCCTGGGAATCATATGTAAGCTCAGGGGTCATTTCCTGCAGGAGCGCACAGGAGTGGAGCTCCGGCAGTAAAGAGCCCAGGGGGCGGGCACATGCAACAAGCCCCACCCCCTGCTCCCAGCAGCCCTCAGTCAGAGCAAGAAGCAACCAGGTAAGTTGCAAAGCCCCCCCCAGTCCAAAACAGTCCAGTGGCACCTTTAAGACCAAGTTTTATTCAGGTACAAGCTCTCCCTCCTCTGCGGGGACAGATCTGCATGTCCCCCCATGTCCCCCCCCCTAATAACTAGCAATCCAAAACAGTCCAGTGGTGCTTTCTGACACACTTCCGGTGATGTCAGGGGGTGTTGCATATGCAAATAAGTTATGCTAATGAGTTATGCTAATGAGCTCCTGCACCTCTTTTTCTAAGAAATGACCCCTGTGTAAGCTAACTTAAATGCCACGGGTGAAGAAAGTCAGGTTATAACTACATAAACAAAGGCATCACATTCTATGCTTTTTAGCAACACTGCAGCTATCTAAGGATGTCACACCACTTTGGCGGTAGTTGGTTTGCATTACTATGCTAGAAACAACTTCCATCAGTACCATAGAGCAGTGGCTATTCAAAAGCCTCTTCAGCCAATATTGACCCAGCTACAAACCTACGCATCCAATATATGGTGGCAAGCTGCTCAGAGGGAATTACAAAAGAAATATAACAAAACAGGGTAGAGCTTTCCCATCTTGGCCTCGCATAAGATGTTTCATGTGTATATGTAGCCTGCATTTAATTTGAGCTACATTCATTTTTAGGATGGGGTAAATACAATAAATGAATAAGAATGTTCTATATAGACTGATTGTCAAGATTCTCTCTCTGTGTACATATTCTTGTGTGTGTGTGTATCTCTCTCATACGTGTACACACAATTGTCAACTACTTAATAAGGCTTATAAACTATCCCTTTGATTACAGGCCTAATAAACGTAGAGTGCATGTGTCTGTGCCTGTATTTTTTAATATCATTATAATAATATTACATGGCAGGCAAAAATATAATGAAAATGATAATTTGCCAAAAAGATTTAAAAAACACTGAGGTGTCACCTATCAAAAGTTCTCCTTCTGTCTGTGATACAGCACAGATTGCAATCGTGACAGTAAATCTGGTGTTATTGTTAATGCCATGGCACTTTGGTTTTTGGCTTGCTTCAGTCCAATCTGTGACATGCTTGTGAATATCTTTCTTCTGTTCTGTCTGTATGGCATATGGATTTCTGGGATACAACGTCAGACCTATCCACATAACAAGTGTTCAGAGAACCTTATCATTTTTAAAAGCCAATTACTCAAAAAGACAAATGTGAAATGTTTCACATTTAATGATGAGCAAATCTGCAAAACAAATGCAATTTTGCTACATCTCAGGGAAAAAAAAGTTTAGTTTAACTGTAAATATTGCAATGGAGTCTTTAGCAATATACATGATGGGTAGGGACCAGCTCATATTATGCATATTTGTACATGACTGTCACTTAAATTTGCAGCATTTTTCATAGTGGCTTGTTTGAAATAAATAGAAAGAAAATAAGGCACAAATGACTGAAATAGAAGTCTGCAAAAATGTCATTGCTCACGTCGAGCATTGGACACTTAAAAAAAAATATTTTGAAAGTCTCACCCAAAAACATGAAAACTGCATATGTCTACAGAGGTAGAGGTCAGTAATGAAACAATTAACAGCAAAAATATGAAACCATTTCCTAGAAATATTTGTCAATACATAAACAATGTTTGGTACCACACATAAGTTCTCTATGAAGCCTGGATTAGTAGCCGTATGTCCTATTCCCAAACTGAAATGGTGTCAGTCGAAATACCTAAAGACAGGGTTTCAAGGCAACATTTTGCTGGGACTAGAAGGGTTCAGACTATGATTCTTTTTGATGCAGCACCAATTATTAAGACTTAGAAACTTGCAAGTCCATATACAGTGCACTCAATTGCATATGTTTATATTTACAGTGTTTCTCTTTTTTCAGCAGAACATCTCCTTTTGATCGTTCAGACATACTTACATATACATCCCAGAGTACGTCTTATATGAATAGAATATTTTTGTCCACTTGTTTCACCTCTGAAGCATAGGTAGAATGAGAAGGGACCTGATCCAAATTGTGTGTGGAGAAGACAGTATAACCTGTGAGATGACAGTAAAGCAGGGTTTTTTGAACTCAGGACTAAAAAATTAGTTATCAATCTGGTATACACTTACTTAGGAGTAATTCCCACTCAACTCAGTGGGATTTTCTTCCAAGTTGCATTATTGTTTGTTTGCTCCATAATACTTGATATGATTAATAAAATTCAGTTACTTAATACAATTGGCATGAGAAGCTGAATGAACATATTTATAAAGTTATAAGGATCAAAAACTTGACATATGTAACATCAGGCAATGTTCACCTTACAACTCATATGCTTTTGAGCTGCATCACTAATGGCAAATCAGAGTGTGGTTTTGTTGTTTTACAGAAGTCCATCCAGAATATGCCTCTCAGCTAACACTACACTTAATTAAGAATTGAATAAATAATTCAAATAGTGTGGTTATATTTTTCTAATCCAGCTCTGCTGTAAAATCTTGAAATTTAGCAAAGCAGAAAGCAAGCATGGGAGAAGATGTTTATTTTAATTGAGATCCTGTTGTTGTTCTGCCATTTTAAGAAGATCGACCATGTCTGTGGATGGCTTGAAGATGGGCAAATGTGCTAAGCTAATATCTGATTTGGGAAATTGACTGTTTTACCTCTAATTGACAGCCAAGCTGTAACAACAAATTCTCGTATCATTGATTTTCAGACGCTATTGTCTTAAAGCCACAATGAACTCTAAAAAAATAATAATACAAGTATCTCTCAGCTTTAGCATCAATTCATAACAGTAAATGTTTTCAAATGCTTAAAAGCTGTGCAGTTGTAAGTATAATGGGCTCAGTAACAAAATGAGCCACAGCTACATTATCACAAAGAGGGTTCACTTTTTCCATTTGCATTTAAAACAAATGACCACAATGGATGAGGTTAAAGGCAGAACATTACAAAACAGAAGAATTTCAGGCTAGTGAACTGAAACACCATTCTCTCCATCTCCTCTTTTTCTTTCAAGTTTTTAGGACGTAAATAAAAACGCTATGCCCTCCCCCCTCCTAGTTGCATACTAAAATACAAATTTATCTAGACGGAAAGCAAATCCAGAAGTCAGAACACAATCACATATCACCTTTTATTAGAACCAACCATATGAAGTCAGCCCGAGTTCATGTGTGAATATCTTAATGTGCGCTCAAATAATTTGCTAGGTAGAACAAAAGGTCTATCATACACATACAGCTCGATTTTAAAGTAATATCATATCAGTGGCTATCTGAACCAGTTCTTTTAGAAAGAGTATATAAAAAGAAACACAACTTTTAAACAATTGTTTCTGTCATGAAAAGATATATAAAAATTAAAAATGCGTTAATGCTCTTTTATTCCAGAACACTGAAACAATGCTGATAGAGGACACAACTCATACAGAAGAAAAGCAGTTTAATCTCATGTGCGTTTCTGTCCTGGATTTTGCTCACCAATTTATTTTTAACTTCTGATACCTTTCAGGAAGTAGGCTATTCTAAGAATTTCTGGAAGAAAAGCTCTAGTTTTACTGGCAGATTGTAAAATGAAAGCTTTAAGAAGGACTTGTTTTCTAATTTACTTTGAGCTTAATCTGAAGGGGTTTAATCACAGCTTGTACGCATCTTCTTTTTAAAAAAAATTGCTATAAGGGTGTGTGGTGGGGAGTAATAATCAGGCAGGAAATCATTACGACAGATGCTGACTTTGGTGATCCCATTTACACATTAACAATCTGATGCAAAACCCCATCTAGACAGTACCTGTGTTAACTGAAGTGTCAGTTGGTCATTAGGCAAGAGAGAATAAAAGGGAAACAGAACATCATTTTTTGTTAATGGCGGGGATCTCCCCCCCCTTCCTTTGCACCTGTTATTCTACTCTTTCTTTCAGCTACATTTCAAAACACTACAGTTGGGGTCTCCTTGCCAACCTGGGATGGCATAAGCCTGGGTAACAGAACAAAATGTGAGGAGGTCCTTCTGTCTTTAACGCCTGTTCTCCAGTGAATCAGCCTCCAATTAATCTGTTTCTTCAGTAGGAGTTTAATAAAAAAAAGTCAAGCACACACATGTTCAGTCTTGTTTAGCAATAAAGCTGTGTTCACATTATCTGCCTAGCCAGGTCAAAAACTGTATATAATTAAATGCCAAAAAGCACTTCAAAATTATAAGAAGGTTTTCTTTAAAAAATAAAAAACCAAGGCTTTTTGGGATATATAATTAATTATGAAAAGTAGGGTGGCTTAAAAAGAGATAACGAGGAGTCTGATGTCACTTTTTATTACATATTTCTAAAAAAAGTTTGTTTCATGGCCAAATGACACGTTTGGGGGGAGGGAACCTCTCACGTTATTAGGCATGCTAGTTTGCATTTTTATGAACCAGTAAATGCAGTTACCCAGATTTTGTATCCACACCATAGAATACAAACTGAGTAGGTTGTGCACATCCCAAATCTCCACACTGTCAGTCAGATATCTCCCACAGTACCAAGACGTTTGTACGAAAAGATGCTGGTCTTCAAATAGGCTTTGAGAAGAAACACTTCTTTTTGCATTGAATTGTATATTCTATATTTGTGAATGTTTTAATGAACAGCATTAGAACTGATTCATACATTCCCTCCTTCATGAGTGTCCACAAGCATCTACCCATGCGGTCTGTTCTCTCCCATCTTCCAGTGGCCAATATGAACATTCCCAGTGGCCAAACATTCACCTTATTAGACCGGCAATTTATATCTTGTATTTTGCCACCCTAGCTAGGATTCTTCTTCTCTGATGGCTGCTGATTCTTCCCTGAGTAAAAAAGTGAGTGGACTTTCCTACTGACTGCTTATAGAAGATCAACCACCACCAGATAGAAGAAATACAAACAATACATTAAAAACATAAAAACAGAGTGAATTACTGTTGCCCAACAGAACTAGCTTCTGCTGAGAGAGAGCGAATGGTGGCAGAATGCTCATCATGACACCAAGTAAATGGAAAAGGACCACTAGAAAGGTCAGGAGAGTAGTGTTCCTGGGACAAGATCTCTAAACTCTACACCGGAAGATCTGGACAGGGCATTGCAAGCTATGGCTGGTTGGCTTAGACTCAGCCGATCGAAATTGAATCAAACGAAGACAGAGGTCCTGTGCCTGAGTCGGGGTAACGTGGGGGTAGGGATCCCACTCCCAACCTTTGATGGGGCACAGTTGGTGCCAGCACTGGAGGTTGAGAGTTTGGGAGTGCTCTTGGATGCCTCCTTAACAATGGAGGCCCAGGTAGCAGCCACTGCCAAGTCAGCCTTTTATTATCTTCAGCTGATCAGGCAATTGGCTCCCTTCCTCGAACACAACGACTTGACAACAGTGATCCATGTTATGGTCACCTTGAGATTGGACTACTGTAATGCTCTGTACATGTGGCTGCCCTTGTCTCAAATCCAGAAGCTGCAGCTAGTGCAGGACACTGCGGCCAGACTGTTGATGGGTCTCCCTATGTGGGAGCACATCCAGCCTGTACTGAAGGCGTTGCACTGGTTGCACTGAAGGCGTTGCACTGGTTGCTGATAGCATACTGGATTCATTTCAAGGAGCTGGTTTTAACATTTAAAGCCCTATACAGTCAGGGTCCGACATACCTAAGGGACCACCTTTCCCCATATGTTCCCCAGAGAGCACTGTATTCAGGGACACAAAATCTGTTGGCCCTCCCAGGCGCTAAGGATGTCAGGCTGGCTATAACCAGGGCCAGGGCCTTCTTGGTGGCATCTCCATACTGGTGGAATGAGCTCCCAGAAGAGACCTATCACAGTTCCTCAGGGCCTGCAAAACAGAGCTCTTCCACCAGGCTTTTGACTAAGAAACCACATTACACACCAAGGAGTGTCCCTGGGCCCTGGTTTTACCATTGTCTATCCCCACCCTGGCTTACCATCTTTATCTCTAGCCTGTGCCCACCATACAATAAACTGAGGGAACTGAGCTGGCGTGAATACCATCGCAACATACGGTCACCTAAGCTGCTTTATAAATATTTCTTGCTCTTGTTCTTATCAGATCATGTTCCAGCGTTTTTAGGGGTATTTAAAATGGTTATTATGTTTATATGTCTATGACAGGTTTTAATTGTACTTTATATGAAATTCTACGTACGCCACGCCACCCTGAGCCCACCTCGGCGGGGAGGGTGGGGTATACACTGAAATAAATAAATAAATAAATAGCTGGTTTTGGCTGCACTGGCATCCAGATTAAAAAAGCAAGAAGTAGGGTGGGGCTTGATTACAGGCAGGTGACGGGAAGTGCCGCCAAGTCGCAGCTGACGTATGGTGAGTCTGTAGGGTTTTCAAGGCAAGAGACATTCAGAGGTGGTTTGCCATTGCTTGCCTCTGTTGAACAGCCCTGTCCTTCCTTGGTGGTCTCCCATCAAAGTACTAACCAGAGCTGACCCTGCTTAGCTTCCAAGATCTGACCAGATTGGGCTAGTCTGGGCCATCCAGACGGAAACTTAATTGCACAGGTTCCATCTTAGAAAGACAGTGCATAAATTGGCCTGGTAGATTGCACAGAAGATTTGATGTAGGACTAGGTTCCGTTAGTAGGGTTGCCAACCTCCGGGTATTACAACTGATCTCCAGGCTACAGAGATCCATTCACCTGGAGAAAATGGCTGCCTTGGAGGGTGAACTCCACAGCATTATAGCCTACTGAGCTTCTCCCCCCCAAACCCCACCCTCCCCAGGCTCCCCCTCCAAAATCTCCAGGTGTTTCCCAAAGGTGGGACATAAATCTTGTAAATAAAATAATAAATGAAATCCCATACTCTAAATACAAATCCTATGTTCTGTAGGAGATGTATAGAAATTACTAGTATCCCAGCTCCAGCCAAACTAGCAGAAATTGCAAGTAGATAAACAGGTGCTGCTTCGGTGGGAAGGTAACAGCGTTCCGTGTGCCTCGGTGTTCAGTCATGCCAGCCACATGACCATGGAGAAGTTCTTGGACAGCGCTGGCTCTTCAGCTTGGAAATGGAGATGAGCACCACCCCCTAGAATCAGATTCGACTGGCTTTCGAGCAAGGGAAACTTTTACCTTTACCTTTATATTACATCCATGTACCTAGAAAAAGCTTCTCCTTTTCCCTTGTCAGTTTTTCCAAGGAAAAACAGTTTTATCATACCCAAATGGCCAGAATCTCACAGACAGTAACTACTGAGGCCTTCCCCTTCTAACGCTCATCATCAGACTACAGTTCAGGAAGAAGTGAGGAGAAAGATGTGCTGGTGGGTTAAACCGTAGTCTGCCTCAGGATCCAAAAGTTAACAAGATGATCGCACCATTGTCAAGAGACTGCATGCATTCTCTTGGAGACTGGCACTGATTTAAACATGCTTTTCAGGGGTCATTTCCTGCAGGAGCGCACAGGAGCGGAGCTCCGACAGTAAAGAGCCCAGGGGGCGGGCACATGCAACAAGCCCCACCCCCTGCTCCCAGCAGCCCTCAGTCAGAGCAAGAAGCAGCCAGGGAAGCTGCAGAACACCCCCCCCCCAGTCCAAAACAGTCCAGTGGCACCTTTAAGACCAAGTTTTATTCAGGTACAAGCTCTCCCTCCTCTGCGAGGACAGATCTGCACGCCCCCCCCCCCAATAGCTAGCAATCCAAAACAGTCCAGTGGAGCCTGAGGGGGGGGAGTTGTCTCCTGACACACTTTCTGTGATGTTAGGGGGTGTGGCATATGCAAATAAGTTAGGCTAATGAGTTATGCTAATGAGCTCCTGCACCTCTTTTTCTATGAAATGACCCCTGCTTTAAGTTATTGGGGCCTTTTGAAGAGTCAGTATGGTGTAGTGGTTAGAGCGTTTGACTAGGACGCGGGGGGCCTAGGTTTGAAATCCCACTCTGTGATGGAAGCTTGCTGGGTGACTTTGGGCAAATTACACAAACTCAGCCAAACCTAGCTCACAGGCTCGTTGTGAGGATAATATAGAGATGATTATTGTAAGCCACTCTGGCTCCCCATTGGGGAGAAAAGTGATATATAAATAACAACAACAATAATAATTTAAAGTTTAGGTGTTAAACCAATAAAATTGGCATGAACTATCCATATTTGTGGAGCTGTGGTGGCTCAAGTGATTAAGACGCTGAACTGCAGGGTGTGGAAGGTCGGTAGTTCAGCAGTTCGAGACCCGAGTGTGCTGCATGATGGAGTGAGCTCCCATCTCTAGTTCCAGCTCCTGCCAACCTAGCAGTTCGAAAGCAAGAAATTGCAAGTAGATAAATAGGTACCACTTCAGTGGGAAGGTAACAGTGTTCTGTGCGCCTTGGTGTTTAGTCATGCTGGCCACATGACAACGGAAATGTCTTCGGACAGCGCTGGCTCTTCGGCTTTGAAACAGAGATGAGCACCACAACCCTAGAGTCAGATTCGACTGGCTTTTGAGCAAGGGAACCTTTACCTTTATCCATGTTTGTGACTGATTACCTGAGTTAGGACGCAGGTGCTGGTTATGCACCTGTTCTTTCTGGTTGGACCATATGGGCATTTCCCCTTTCATTTTGATTTGTATACTAACTACACTGTGTTACAATGCATATTTCCATCACCAGGTGTTGCTACAGTTTTGAATGCACAGCTAACAGCTCTACAGCAACACCTAGTGGCAAGATTTGAAGGGATGCACCTTAAAAACAGCTGATTGTTCATTAATTCCCAATTCCACTGCCATACTCTACAGCAAACAACTGCAAGGTATGTCGGTAAACTGAACATTATATGACAAAATTATATTGATTATTGAATACGTGGATTATGTAACTTGGTGATAATCGCTGATAATCTGCGTTGTTGATCATCTGCAGTAATGAATACAAAATGATACAAAACCAAGATTCATTTCAAACTGAAATCAATCCGTATCCATTCATATTTGAACAGACAATATTCTGCACAACATAGCACCTCAGTCTAGAGAAATGGCACCCACTTCAGTCAACGCAGACCAATCATACAACAACATTTCCCAGCCTTCCCCTACAGGGAAAAAAATCGTATTCTATATTGGAAGAAGAACAAGAGAAATGCTACATCATTTCCACTCTTTCAAATACATTTTAAAATTATTCATAATACTGGGGAAACAATGTTTGGGTACTAGAGGTGAAAACATTCCCAAGTTTCTCAGAGTGGTTTCATATCTCTTTCCCAGCACAATGCAAGGTGATGACAAAGTGGCTTTAATGAATTCAGATAAAGCAAGAATGTGTGTCAGGGTCTAGGGTTTCCAACCTCCAGGTGGGGCCTTGAGATCTCCCTTGGGTACTAGAGGTGAAAACATCCCCAAGTTTCTCAGAATGGTTTCATATCTCTTTCCCAACACAATGCAAGTTGATGACAAAGTGGCTTTAATGAATTCAGATAAAGCAAGAATATGCGTCAGGGTCTAGGCTTTCCAAACCTCCAGGTGGGGCCTTGAGATCTCCCAGAATTACAACTGAAGACTATGAAGATCAGATCCCCTGGGGAAAATGGATGCTCTGGAGGGTGGACTCTATGGTACTGTACCCCACTGAGTTCCCTCTCCTCCATAAGTCCCACCCTCATTCCACAGGAATTTCCCAATGCAGACTTGGCAGCCCTGCCTCAAGCTTATGCATTCCTTCCCAGTCCCTGCTGGGAAGATAACAGAGTTACACCTAAGTCCACTGAAGTCAAGGGAATTAGAAATAAGGCAGCCAGGTCCTGTGCTTTGGCAGGCAACCTCTCACCATTGGCTTTTGTCCCCCTGCTTGATAGGGTAGCAGGGAGGAAATGAGGATGCTGTAATTGTTTTCCACGAGGCCACAATGTCACTTCTGTGTGTGTAACTGGAAGTGACATTGCCATGTCACAAGATACTCTGCGTACACATCTATGGTTTTCAAAGTTTCAGGGACATGCTAAAGCATCCTTTGATATGGTGACCTCTTTACGCAGCTGGATGTGATGAGATGTCATGGTGTCAAAGGCTGCTAATTCGGTAAATCTCTACCCTCCCCCCATAGTCCCAGGCGTTGCCACTCAAGGACTAGCAACCTTATTTAAGAAGGGTCTGACCATGCTTAGAATTGTACTGAAATTTAGGTGAGTCCACATTTATTTGGTTGTAGGCACCGAGACAGGAGGTAGGGCACAAGTATCTTCAGGTATCAGGAAGAAAAGAAAAACCCTGTAAAGTCCAAAAAGTGTTTCTTGCACATCTGTTTTGCAATCTGTAAGTGGAATTTACTATGGCTGTCTGTTCAGGAAGCAGAATACTGAGTGGGAAAGGTCTCTTGGACTCTCTCTGCACACACACACACACAAGCTAGAGAGCTTTGCTAAGGTGCAATAATCTTAAAAAGGAGTAGTTTTGGAGAAAGGGCTGCAAAAAATATTTTATTGGTTTCTATGATGTCATGGCCATCTGTTATGGTAAAAATTAAGTAGAACAATATCAACATCAAATGTCAATATCAAAAAAGAAGAATCTAGACAGACAAAAATAGTTCTACTGCTCTTAAAGCATCTTTGCTGTTTCATCACAAAGCTTTACAAAAATAAACACTGGCTGATGGACATAGCATTTGTACCAAACTATGAAAACTGAGGTTTAATACTGAAACACAAATTTAGTTGCATGAATATCTAGAATGCAGATTTCTACTGGCTTGAGGAACTAGCTCTCTTTCCACTGAAATATACTGATTGTCTTTTGAACATGTAGCAGATTTCAGGCTTTTAGAAACAATCAAATTACTTTTGTCTATTTTTTGTACACTATAGACATTTATAATGGAAATCAATTGTCTACTGTATAAAGTAGCAGAACTCAGAAGTTTTACTACTGTAGATTAGAAAGTATAAATACGGTTTGGGATCTATGGGGAAAACAGTCTTGTTTGAGAAAGGGACATCTGGAGTTCCGGGCAGTGCATTCTCTGTGTTGGTATGTGAACTTTACTTTAGGATTAGAGCAAAATGGCAGCCTCATGAATATCTAACCCATCCATCACCCACTGAGCAGGAGGCAGCCTCCAGAGTAAAAAAGTTTCCAAAAATTGCAAGATGTCATAATGCAACATTTAATTTTCAGTCTGTTATATTTTATCTTATTTTGCTTCATGGGACTCTTTTAAAATATTGTAATCAACATGGCTTCTGTGCATTAGGAAGTTGTTAGATTCATTTGCAACTAGAAAAGAATTAAAGAAGGTCTACCCAATCTTATCCATGCTCACTCAATTGCAAGTCCCACTAATAAGAAATGAATTTATTCCCAAGTAAATCACCATAGGACTGCACCAATAAACTCAAAATATGAAATTGCCAAGTCTCCATGAATATCCTGAATTTTCACTTTCTTGTTTTAAAAAAGAATTTCTTAGAACTGTTTAATCCCACTTCTTTTTCCTATCTGTTTCAAAGCCAAATTGGAGAATTTATCGTTACTGGGCAGAAAGGAAAGTAGGTTTACTGTCCATAGACTATAATCCAGAGAAGTTTAATAAAGCCTTTTCTTTCTTTAATCTGATTGGCTAGCAACTGGGCTGGCCAGCCCCCAACAACTAGGCTGTCCATTGTCAGGCAAGTGGACTGGCTAATCAGATGGTGCCTTCCATTGAAAACTGTGCTGTTCACAAGAACAGCTTTCATCTAGATGGGATCCTTCCATTCATCCTGGGCTAGGAGGATAGATTGAGTTGAGGACCAACTATGAAATAATTACTTCTCCCTGAACATTTTGGTTGGGAATTGTTCAGTCATAAGACTGAAGGATACACTAAAGGCAATTTCCACTGCAAAAAAGAAACAATCACACATTTTCTCATTTAATGCTGTGGGGGCTTCTTGCCAGACTGGAATGGCATGTTGATAACCTGTTTCCCAAAAATGTGGGATCTGGAAAAGATCAGAGTGAGGGACGAATAGCTGCCAATGTCACTCACCAGGTGGTTATTATTGACCCCTACTGTACTTTACACCAGATATTATATTGGTGTTGCCATCCTCATACTCAGTATTGTATACTTAGCTGATGTTATAGAGATTACAAGATGGTACTCTATAAAGGCTTGATCCAAGATGGCTCCCTATGGGACTTGGATGTGGAAACTGTGAATGGAATTTTCAACATCTATTTGATTACTATACCACAGTGTGCCATCTTCTATACTCCGAATCTCAAGTCACTTACAAACTCTTAGTTAAGAGATCTTCTATTTATTTATTTATATTTATTTATGCTTTCGACTTGTATCCCGCTCGAACCCCGAGGGGTCTCTGAGCGGCTTTCCGTAACTTCTATCCCTATCTATGGCCACACATAGTCAGGGGTGGGGACTGCCCTACCGGCACCCAGTGGAGGGACTCGCTGTTCTTTTTCCGGTTTGGCTTTTGTCGGCTCGGCTTTTCAGTTTGACTCCTCTTCTTCTCCTTCAGGTGGTCTTCAGAGTCGGCTGTATTCGGCGGATCCGTCTGGCGCGTGGTTCACGTCAGTGCGGCTCTGGCTCTGTCCATTTGGCTCCGCCATGCCTGCGCCTTGATGTCCTTTGCATCTTCTGGCTCTGCCTCCACTGTCATCCGATCCACCGGTGGTGTTACACCTCCTTGCCGCCACTGCTCGCCACTTCACTTGTCGCCACCGCCACGCGTCATTCTGCCATCGCTGCTCGCCGCCGATGCTCCATCAGACCCCACAACGGAGGAGGGTGCCCCCTGCCACCTAGGGCAGGTACCCATTTATCTACTCGCTTTTTGATGTTATTGCTTTCGAACCGCTGGGTGGGCGGGAGCTGGGACTAGGGCCAGGAGCTCACCCTGGCCGTGGTGGGTTTTGAACTGCTGTAGCAGCTGTTTGCAGGTGTTACCAGATGTTACCAGCAGGCATTTAACCGCCTGTGCCACCGCTCGTTGTATCGTTATAACATTCATGCTAGCAGTGAAGCTTAAAAACCTGATAGGGGGGATGGGAATGAATAGTCTTTCACTGGAGATTATTGGGTGAGAAATGTATTGTTAAAAACAAAAGGCAGGGAAGAAGAGCTAAATGGTATTTCAATTACAGAAAGATTTAAATATAATGTTCCTTGGTTGTTGTTGTTTTGAAAATATTGTTCCTATAAAGCAATAGAATTACAGGCGAGCCCAACCTATTTTGGTCAGCTATTTACTATCACACACATACTTGAGTAACAGGGGTAGTCTCATCTTTTTACCTTTAGAGAACAAAGTTTGAGTCCAGTGATACCTTTAAGACCAACAAAGCTTTATTCTGGATATAAGCCTTCGCATGCACACACACTTCTTCCAATACATTGAAACAGAAGTCGCCAACCATTACATATAGGTAGAGGGTGAGGAGGGTGTTGCTAGGAAGGGCCAATAAGAGTCAAGATGCATAAGTAACTGAGCAGTAAATATAGCACCCTTAGTGTTAGATGGAGAACAGTACCAGAGACATTTCAAAGAGTTACTCTGAACTGTAATTTTCTGTAGGGCTGAAGTTTCAATACTTGAGAACTTGTTTCCTAGAAACTTGTTTTGTAGAAATTATTGTCCACCATAAAACAAGAATAAAATGAGATCTTTTCTTGCCTAGTGAAATGAATGTTTCTCTGCAGTTTCACCTAAACAGAGTATGAACATGAGCCTCAATCAACAAGGGTAACATATTTCACTACAGTTAATTATCCTGATTTAGCCCAAGAAACGAGGTTTTAGTCTGTAATCTGTGAGGAAATCTGCTGGTCTAGTCCTAAATCCTTTCCTCAACCTGGTGATTATCAACTACATTTTTGTACTGGAGGGAATTAATGCCACATACTGCCTAAGCAGCTTTGAAGTAAAAAGGCCTAGACCTGTAATAACTTTTATATACTGTATCGATTCAGAGGCAGAGAGGGAGGGAGGGAGGGAGGGAGGCTAGAGGGCTTTCTCATGGATTTCCATGTCTTTTTTTACCCCTATATTCTGTAAGTACTTATAACACCAATGTGACCCTTCATATTAACTCACCACAGCAGACCCCCAGGTAACCCTGCACTACTGCGACCATAGGCTACACATAAAACCAGAGGTAAAAAGGCTGGAATTACAATTAAACCTGATCTTTTCCCACCAGCTAGTAACAACAATCAATATGACTTTAGAATTTGATAACTAGAAGCCTTTGGAGAAAATAATCATGTTGTCAATGTACCACACAGAGGTATTTTTCCCCTGAAAGTGTATGTACCACAGATTGAGTACCATTTATATTCAGCGTTATTATTACCTGCACAAGCCCAGTTTTGTTTTTTTTTAAAATAGTACTCCTTCATAATAAGAAGGGGCTTTGACAGAAACTGGGTTGATTTCAACTGGGTTGATTTCAAAGCATTTTAATCTGTGTTCACGTCTTCATCACTTGAACGATAATTAAATCTCGGAATCACAGGTGATGTCCTCACATAGTCTCTTTGCCTGGCTCCCAGTGGGCCAATGAAACAGGCCTCCCTGTGAGGCCTGTTAGCACGGATCAGGTGGTAATGTGGAGGGACAGATGAGCTTTAGCTGACAGATGGCAGGATGACCTGGAAAACCTGCCCCTTTTTCTGGGATCAGGCAGCAGCTGACAGGTATTATTTCATAAAAAAAAGTCTAAAAGGAATCGCCAGGGTCTTCACATTAATCTGAGGCTGCAACCAGCCATGTAACGTTTATGTCAGAACAAATCTGTCTCCATGCAGGAGACGGAAAGTGGTTTTTGATGAAGTTGTTCATAAATTTTAATATAATATGCCCGATGGTGTCAGATATAGTCTCATATCTCTTTTATATTTAAAAGCTCTAGTGAAACACAGAAATATTCAGTCTTCAACAAGCTACTTTTAAATAACTAAAAAGTTAACCAAGGATACCTTTTGTGCATTTCCCCTTATTTTCAGTAAGGAATTTGCATGTATAATCTTCCTGTTTTCAAATGAAAATGATTTCAATTGCAGAAAGCCCCTTCAAGCCGCTCGGCTGCTGGCGGAAAGGAGCAGAGCACTCTAAGCCCCTTTGCAGAGTTGCTTTTGTAGGAATGAATGGTGCCCCCAAAAATAAATACTGAAAAGAAATGCAGGAGGACAATTGCAAAAGACTTAATTGACAATGAAGCATTTAAATCAGAAAGCTGCGGTTTAATAACCTGAGTTTGCATGGGCAATCAAAGCATTTGTTTTACCCTCACAGCTTCTGAAAGTTTAGCCACTGGTAGATACTGGGGATTTTTTCCCCCCACATTTAGTTTTAGTTCAAAAACCCTTACCTAAAAGAGTAAAAAGTGGGCTATTTGTGTCCCACCCTTCCTTATTATTGATAGTCGATTAAATACAAGCATTGATGTGTAAATGAACTGAGACACAAACCTGTTCCAGAAAACAGCTACTGTTGAAATTTGTTGGCACTGACTAGAAAATCACATCATCTTTGTGGTACTACCTGTGCTCAGTTTTACTAGTTTACAGTCTTTTCACTGAAGAAATACCTGTTTAAATATCTCTAGGGGTGCTTGTTAAAGGGGGGGGGAGACCTCACAGATAACAGATGTACAAGTGATGAATGTATCACAGCTACAGAACTACCACCACACACATCATAATCACACTTCACCTGCCCATCTGGTGCAAACCTGTAGCTTGTGAGTAATATGCATGGGTATAAAGTGCTTTTTTTAAAAAAGAGCATCAATTAATAAAAATACAGATTTGGAGAATGAATGAACAGGGGACAATAGCTTAATATATAAATATTAAAAGTATTAATTGTATGTAAAAATGCTTGTGATGAGCTAATGGTTTTAGGCTTGTTTAATTGTGTCTTGATATTGTTTGGAAGCTGTCTTAGAAGTTTTGTTTTTGAAGGGGGCGGCGGCAGTTTTTCACTAATTAAAAACTGGCAAATAATAAGCAAATAAACGAAATTACTAAGAAATACATTATAATCACATTAAAAATCATCAAATGCAACTACCTCACATTGAAGCAGACAGAAGCCAGTTATTTATTTATTTATTTAGGATATTTCAGAGTCCTGCTGGAAGCGGCTTACAATTAAAGCCATATAAGAGCATAAATACAAGCTGTTGAAAACATAGCATAAGACATCCAACATGGTGCTTCAGGGCGCCAGGGTGCCTATTGACACATTTCCTAGTGCTCACCAAGTATGTTTGAGAAGTGGGTGGGGCATGAAATTACTAAGAAATACATTATAATCACATTAAAAATCATCAAATGCAACTACCTCACATTGAAGCCGACAGAAACCAGTTATTTGTTTATTTATTTAGGATATTTCAGAGTCTTGCTGGAAGCGGCTGTTGAAAAAATAGCATAAGAGGGGTCTCCAACATGGTGCTTCAGGGCACCAGGGTGCCTGTTGACACATTTCATAGTGCCCACCAAGTATGTTTGAGAAGTGGGTGGGGCCATGCCAGGCTCATGCCAAGCAGGGCTTCTAATTGACCACTGGAGGCATTATTTCATTTAGAAAACAGCTGCTTGCTCTTTAGGCCAGAAGTTTCCTTTACATGGTACCAGGAACAAGAGTTGCTCCATGTATGAAACTACTTGGACTTCATGCTGCTGTTTCAGGGAGTTTCAGTTCCACATCTTAGAGCAAAGAGTAACTACAAAGCTGTTGGGATTTTAAACAAATAAATAGTATTCATATTGTATTATTTTATTGTGGCTGCAAACTGTATAAATCTCATTTCTATAGCAAAAATGCATACTCTTCTAATTATCTACTCTACAAAAGGAAACTTATACCTTGAATTTACTGAACTTCATCTTGTTTAGATTTTAGAAGTGCCATGTCATGTCAATGTATGCCTATCTTGCTGCCTGTGTACTTGGCAGGTCCAGTGACATTTATTTCATTTTACCAAAGAAAATGCGAATCCAGACCTCTCACCTTTGAATCAATAATTGCCAAACAGTAAACAAGGCCAATAAAAATACTCCAGTGAAACAAAAAATATTATGGTAGAACCAGAAAACAGGACGTGAAAAGTACAAGCACTCAGTAAAACTGCCAAATTTTTATTCAGGGCACGGTTTAATTTCTTTTAAGGGAGGTGTTGGCTAAAAAGAGTTACATCTTCTGATGTAAAAAACCAAACAAACATGCCAATCAATGTTACACTTGGGCAGAAGGCAGCAGTTATTAAATAGTGAGAGGCAGTGGCAAACAAAGGGCAGGGCAGGGCAGGGGTGCAGTCTGTCCAGGGGGCAGCTTGTGGAAGGTCCTTGAATGGGGCCCCTTGAAGCCAGGATCCTGCTGCATCTAGCCAAATGTCTTTCCTTTTATTTGTAAAATGCAGTTCTGGCTGCAGCCACTAGTTGTGCAGGGAAATCTGAGCATAGCAAAAAGCATTCTAGGATTGGCTAGACTTCCCTTTCTCCAAGACTGAAGCAAACTTACTTAACAGATCGTACGACCAAGCCAGCACGCTGATAGCTGCTTCAGTAATTGCCAGCCTGGAGGTCATTTTCTCCAATAGTCTAGCCTTTATCTCATTGTTTATCTCTTCCTTTCCTTGCACCCAGTTCAGATAGATCTTGCAGAACAGTAGTTTAGGGTAAAGTTAGAGTCCAGTGACACCTTTAAAACCAACAAAGTTTTATTCAAAGTATGATCTTTCTATGTATATACAGTCACCAGGTCACCATTTGTTTGGATTTAATTGGGGGGGGGGAACAGTGTACTAATAGATATGTCTAAATAGACAGATGTGTAAGGTTATCTTTCTTAATTGTAAAGAGTAATAAACTGTGGTAGTTGAGGTTGTTGCAGCAAGCTAAAACAACCTTTCCCTCTCTTAATTTATCTCCCTCTTTTCTCATTTCTGTCTCCCTTCACATATTTTTTTCACACACACACTCTTATTTTCACCTCTTGGTCTCAAGACCATCTCATCCCTATCCTGCTTGGTGAAGAATGTATTTAAGAGTAGTATAGTAGCAAACCTTTATTAATATTATGAACAGCAGGCACTGGGTTTGCTGGGCACTGTACATCGCATTGGTTCTTCTGGGCTTCCCTCCCCCCCTCCTTGGACTGTGATTCTGTGCTTGACATCTATCCTGTTGAGCTGGCATTGCCACAATGGCACTGGATTCTGCTAGGCATTCTGTGATTGCACTGGTACTGCTGGGTACTTTGTACATTGCACTGGTTCTACTGGGCTTGCAAAAATGCCCTGCCCACCTTCAGTTTCTTCTTCAGAGATTCTCTGGTTTGACTCTCAAAAGCTTATTCCCTGAAACTCTTTTTGGTCTCTAAGGTGCATTTATTTCATGGTTATTACTGAAAATAATTTTGTTGTTCAGAGGAGGGGGGTGTTAAAAATGATCCACTCTGGGTGTCAAATATGCTAGGTATGCCACTGCTCTATAGGGTTGCCATACATCAGCTGTGACTTGATGGCAAAAAAGAGAGGAGGGAGTGTTAAAAAATTATCTGCCCCGGGTACCAAATAGGCTAGGTATGCCACTGGTGAGAGGGATGATTTGAGTAAACTACCCAAGGGTAACTTCCCACTGCTAATGCCACTTCATATATACAGGAATGGAGGGTTGGGATTGCAAACAGATTATATAATGAGTCCTGCTCAGCATATAGAGTTTAAATGTAGTTATGCAGATTGTGGCTCAGGTTCCACATCACTATTCTCAGACAGTTGCATGGTGTTTTTGTGCCAGAGAAATCTCATGAATGACAACACAAATGATGCTTATAAGGCAGTACATCTGGCACACACACCACTTATGACATACCCCATATGACACATAGGAAACTTCTGTCATACTAGATGGCTTTTGCTAGAGTGCTCAGCTTTAACTGAGCACCTGGTCAGGAAAATCTGTCTCAGATGAGGTGCCCTACTCTTTTCTGTCTCGTATGCCTCTAGGTGTAGAAATGTTGTGCCATACCAAAGCAAATCTGCTTTATTTATTTAGTAGCTACCAAAAAATAATAATGTTGCTCTGTCTGTCATAATTCAGGGAAGGAAAAGTTGTATTTTCAGCTTCCATATAGAGGCTTTGGTCATCTGACATTTCTGACGTTTCTGAGTGAACAGGAAAGCTGGACACTATTGAAAGAAGCAGATGGGGCGTACATTTCCAACGTAGACCATCTGCATGTGTTCTCCCTCACCTCCCACTTTGTAAAGTTCTTAAAGCGCATTCTAGCAGCAAAGGTCAAGCTGCAGCAGAAGGGTAAACAAAACCCAAGCCTTCAAACTGTAGAATAAAGAACCGTAGATCTGCTAAGAAAATGAGATTGTATTATTTTCCCCATCACTCAAAGTTAGTAACTCCCTATACTTGGAAAATGCCAGTTAGTGGAAATCACTATCAATCTAGAAAGGCTTCATTCTGAAGTAACCTACTCCCTTGATACCCTAGCCACTGGTGAGACACTAGGACATTGCATGATTGTGATCTCATCACAAATAAATGCAGTGCAGCCATTAAATTTCAAATAAACAAAGCTTTCATGTTAAAGAAATAAGATTGTAGACTGTATGTTTGTCAAGCATAGATGTTAACCACCTATTAACCTGATCAGAACAATTATGATCTCTGGCTTCTGATAAGCCAGAACACAATTTCTCTGGGTCCCACCAGGACCTTCCAGAATGTGCAGTGTTATGTTGTGCAGCCTGATCTTTTCAATATTTCTGAAGTTCTGCAAGCTTCTGAAGTTCTGCAATATTTCTGAAGTTCTGCAAGCTAAATACAGTTTCCCAGATCTCGTCAGGTTGACCCTTGAAGGTCCAGAGAATGCTATGGAGCTTCCCCACTTTCAAGGGCTTCTCCGTTCATTTCTTTGGGCAAAACAGTTTCACAAATGCTTGGAAATCCACAAATATATCTATTAGGGAAGTCCAGTCACATATATGCTCTTCATATGCACTGGAATGAACACAGGATTTTAGACTGCAGTAAGTAGAGGCTTGAGACTCAGGACAAACTTTGAGGGAATGTGGGATTTTAGTGGCAAGCTCCAAGGTAATTTCAGGCTGCAGGGATCAGTACTGGGGTACCACAGGGCTCAGTGCTGGGTCCGATGCTTTTTAACTTGTTCATTAATGATTTGGAGTTGGGAGTAAGCAGTGAAGTGGCTAAATTTGCGGATGACACTAAATTGTTTAGGGTGGTGAGAACCAGGAAGGATTGTGAGGCACTCGAAAGGGATCTGTCAAGGATGGGTGAGTGGGCGTCAATGTGGCAAATGGGGTTCAATGTGGCCAAGTGCATACTGATGCCTATTGGGACCAAAAATCCTAACTATAAGTACACATTGATGGGGTCCGAACTGACGGAGACTGACCAAGAGAGAGATCTTGGAGTCATAGTAGATAACTCACTGAAAATGTTGAGGCAGTGTGCCACTGCAATAAAAAAGGCCAACACTGTGCTGGGGATTATTGGGAAGGGAACTGAAAACAAATCAGCCAGTATCATAATGCCCCTGTATAAATCAATGGTGCAACCTCATTTGGAATATTGTGTGCAGTTCTAGTCACCAAACCTCAGAAAGGATAATATAGCATTGGAAAAAGTGCAGAAAAGGGCGACTAGAATGATAAAAGGGTTGAAACACTTTCCCTATGAAGAAAGGTTAAAGCGCTTAAGGCTCTTTAGCTAGGAGAATAGGGCAGCTAGAATGATAAAAGGGTTGGGACACTTTCCCTATGAAGAAAGGTTAAAATGCTTGGGGCTTTTTAGCTAGGAGAATAGGGCAGCTAGAATGATAAAAGGGTTGGGACACTTTCCCTATGAAGAAAGGTTAAAGCGCTTAAGGCTCTTTAGCTAAAACATATGGAGCAGAGGTCCATCAGTGGCTATTAGCCACAAGGTATAGATAGGAACTCTTGGTCTGGGGCATGTGATGCTCTGCAAGGCTCTTTTTGTAGCATGAACTCCTTTGCATATTAGGCGACACACCCTTAATGTAGCCAATCCTCCAAGAGCTTACAGAGCTCTTCTTACAGGGGCTACTGTAGGCTCTTGGAGGATTGGCTACATTAGGGGTGTGTCACCTAATATGCAAAGGAGTTCCTGTACAAAAAGAGCCCTGATTGCTTTGTATTCTTGGTGCTGGAGGGGCAACAGTGGGAGGGCTTCTAGTGTCCTGGCCCCACTGATGGACCTTGCCACCTAGTACTTTTGGCCACTGTGTGACAGAGTGTTGGACTGGATGGGCCATTGGCCTGATCCAACATTGGCTTCTCTTATGTTCTTGTGTTCTTACATCTGCTTATCTCTTTGCTTAGACTAAGATTTGGCTCTCCTGCCCACTCCTACTGCCAGTCAAAATCTTATCTGCCTATAGAGCTTATATTTACATGGCAGAACAATCTTGATTAAATTTTACTATTTTACTTTTGACTGAAGGTCTAGAGAAAAGGATCAAGAAGCATCTGTCTAACATAATTTGCATAATTTATTCTGTTTGCAGTGAAATTGGGGGAAATGCTTAACAGTTTGCAGAACTGAAGTTTCATGCATAATTTCCTTGATTCAATTGTCTTATCTTAATGGCTTCCAACTTTATTTCATGATTCCCACACAGCGATTTTGCTTCAGGTTGGCTGCAACCAGAATTCTGCCCAGCGATGTCCAGCTCTGCCCAAAATGTTATAATGTTAAAGGGAGTCACTGAAAAAATCCTGGACACATTCAGAATTTTCCAAGAAGGTTGGGACTGCAGGATCCCAGGAACTGTTAACCCCCCTTGTTTTGTTTCTCTGTGTGGGGGTTCCTATGGGCTTCCCCGCTGCTCTTGTCAGTTTCAAAGCAGCTTTCTCAGTTTCAAGAGGTCTCCACCCCATTGCCCGGAGTTCCTTTGTATTCCCTTCCCATTTTCTTCCACAGATCTTGCAACCCCCCAACCTTCTGCTTGGATTTCTTGTGACACTGCACTTTGAGATCAATACTTTTAAGCTTGCAGTGCAACTGGGCATTCTGTGCTCTGAACTCCCCCCCCTTCAGTTTGTACTGCAGGGATTTTCTGGTTTGAGATTAGACCTCTTTTGCTTACATTGACACAGTGACACTGGGTTCTACTGGACATTCTGTACAATGAACTGGTTGCACTGGGCTTGCAACCCCCTTGCTTGGAGTGTGATTCTGTGCTTGACATCAGTCCTGTTGAGCTGGCATTGCCACAATGGCACTGGGTTCTATGGGGCACTAATACATTGTACTGGTTCTGCTGGGCTTCTAACCCTTGCCTCTTGCTTGGATTGTGATTCTGTGTTTGATGTCAGTACATTGAACTGGCATTGCCACAATGGTACTGGGTTCTGCTGGGCACTGATACATTGCACTGGTTCTGCTGGGATTCTAACCCTTGCCTCTTGCTTGGATTGTGATTTTGGGCACAGGCATTGTTGCACAGGCATTCCCACAAGGGTACTGGGTTCTGCTGGGCACTAGTACATTGCACTGGTTTTGCTAGGCTTGCAAAATTGCTCCCCACTTTCCCTTTCTACTGCAGAGATTCTCTGGTTTGACCTTAGTCCTGTTGAGTTTGCACTGCCAAAGTGGCACTAGTTCTGCTGGGCACATTGCACTGATTCTTCTCGGCTTGCAAAAATGCCTCCCCCCCCCAATCACTTTCTACTGCAGAGATTCTCTGGGACTATGATTTTGTTCTGCTGGGCTTCTTTTGCCCTTGCTTTTTTGCTCCTTCCTTGTATAGGAAACAATGGAGGAGAGGGGCACCTTCTTTGGGGGGCCCATAGAATCGGACCCTCTGTTCCAATCTATTTGAATTTTGGGGGTTATTCTGAGAAGAGGCACCAGCAATGATGCTGTAAATTTGGTACATCTGTCTCAAAAAACAGCCCCCCAGACCTCTGGATACCTCCAGATAGATTCCTCATTGACTATAATGGTCCCCATAGGGTATATTGGAGCTGAAAAAAATTAGGGATTCCTGAAGAATCCTGAATCCAAATACCATACCTGTATTGGAATTCAGGAATATTGATATTTTTCTGGTCCAATATACCTGGATCTGGAAAATACCATTTTTTTTTGTATGCACATCCCTATAAACCTGTATGATAGCTTCAGAGGGTAGCCATGTTGGTCTCCAGTAGAACAGCTATATAAAGGGACAAAGGGAGCTCTGACTCACAAACCTTATACCCATAAAATATTGCTGGACTCTAAGGTGCTATTGGACTCAAATCTAGTTAAACTTATATGAATGTGTCTGGTTGTTTTGAGTGGTAGACGCCACAAGTGGGAGAAAAGAAATTCCATCTAAAGACCTGGAGAAAATTCTACTAAAGGAATATCTGTTTCTTTTACTATGGTGCATTTACTTGGACAGTGCTCTTGTACTTTCATTTGTGTTCCTTTGTGCACTAGACTTAGAGTGGGGCCACTTGTGCAAGGTCAACCCCCTAATTCTGACAGGTCAATGGACAGTAGAACTGAACCAACTTTTCATGAGTTCTTACTTTTGTTCCAAAATTTATTTGATAAGCAATCAGACTGCATCAAACAGCTGGGCCAAGAAGCTCAATACAGAAAATGGTTCACAGCTGAATACTAATCACAGCTCTGGCAGAGCATAGTCTCTTTATCTATACTTTATATAGTCTCTTTATATATACTTCTATCAACTCTTGTGATTGGGGGTAGGGCTGGAGATATGACGGGACTGTTACCAGTCACATGAGCTGAAGTGCCAGAAGTTATGTGAAAGGACTCTGCCTAACTTAATCTCATTCAGGTTGGGACAGTTTCCCAAGTTTGGGCTGTGGTCACACATGCCATTTGAAGTGGAGGGGAAGTGAGGCTATTTACTCCGGAGGAATTTGACACGCAGTTGCGAGATCACACAGCCCTTTGAAGCTGCGGGTTTAGCCCGTCACTGTCTGATAAAATGGAACTGCAGGTGAGTTGGGTTTTTTTTTGTCATTTGTTTCCCATGCACATAAACAAGGAATTACACCTCCACACTGAGAGCCCCCTATGGGAATGCGATGATGTGAAGAGGGGGAAGAAAAACTGGCACCAAGCTGGGATGGCCTGATCAGACCATCCCAATGGCTCAGAAGCATGCTTGCCCGATCAGGCAGGAGAAAGTCCATCCGTGGCCCATCACAACCCGTTTACTACTGGATTTTCTCCGGTGTCTTTTTACTCCACTTCTGCAGCAGAGCAACGCAGGTTGCCAACGGCTGTGGGAGACTTCCCAGATGTTGCTGTCTCATTGTGCACTTTTGATCCATCAGGCATTCACACCTAAGTTGGATCTTCTGGTGTGTGTGATTGCAGCCTTGATGAGAGAATGTAAGGGATTGCACAGCTGCTTTGCTGCCAGGTTTCAGGAGATTTTTCTCAGAGTCCCACAGTTTGAGGAGTTTTAGCTCCATTATCCCCTGCTCGTGAATGGACCAGGATGGACCAATAATCATATTTATTTATTTATTAGATTTGTTAATCGATGGGACAGAGGAAAGTGCCCATCAGTGCCATTCATGCCACCCTTATGCATGCCACCCTGATGCAGTTCCTCAGATCCCTTTGCCAGCCCCGAGGAAAAAGATGAAGCAAAGAAGGTGGGTAGCCGAAGCAGCAGCCACTGTATGCTTGATGAGAGCTGATAAATCAGTTACTCTCCAAACTGGCTTAGCTCAGAGAAAGATATTTGTATGGATCAGGAAAGAAAATACCTCATTTTCATCCTGATTACACAGGGGTCCATATCTACCTGGGACAAGAGAAGAGAGGAAAAGAGCCAAGAGTTTCCTTATATATATATAAGGAAAAACATGGAACAGGTCTGAGCTTTAAGGATGCTCTGAAGAAACTCTTGTTCCTGATCTCCGTTCTCAGGGTAGGCTTAAGCCTCCTCTACCTACTGAGTCATTCCACAGTGTTTGGGCCCTGACTCCTCACCTGAGCAGGAGCGTTACCCTGAAGGATAAAGAATGCCCTTTGGCCTCCAAGAGGGAAAAGAGCATCTGCAACATGATAATGCTGAACATTGTTAACGCCACCATTTCAAAGGAAAGAAAGATATACAAATCAAATGAGGTGAAAGATTATGAAAATGTTTGAAAATGAGAACTGGAATAAGAACTGTTTGTTTAACTGTGTGTATTTGTTATGTATGCGCTTGCATGAAAGATAGCCAGAAGGCAAGGAGGAGAACAAGAATATATCTTAAAAGCCATGGAAGTGTGTGCTATTTTCTGAGCATTCACACTTGGGTACTCAGTTACATGTACAGTGCCAGTGGTCATTTTTATCTGTGAATCTTCCTCTAAGCATTACATTGGATCTAAAATAAAACCCTTTCTCAATGATTGATCATTTCAAAAAGGCTGTTGAGAAGTGCGAGAACAAGTTTAGACTATCCTTTAGAGGCCCTTGAAAGATGCCTTCAGCACTATAACTTAAAAAGAAAGGGAAAATATTTTTGAGTAACTGTCTTACTTGATTCATTTCTCCTAAGCACCACTGAATATCTCCATCTTCCTTCTCCCCCTTTTCTTCCACATTAAAAAAGGAGGCAGATGAAGACTAATTCTTTTGTATAGTGAGAGTTTTCATGTAGAACAGGATTATTCCTAACCACTAGCTTAAATCTGAAAATCTCTTTCCTTTTTCCACTTTAGCATATAGAACAACTTGATACAGTAGAAAAGTAAAATGCAAACTAAGGAGACAGCAGCCAGTGCCACCCTTAGTCTCATGGGACACTCCAAATTGCTAAAAGCTGTCAACACAGCCTGGTGTATCAAGTGTGAGAAGCATGCTGTTGTGAGTTGTTAAATCTAGTGCCACTGCGGCTACACCTTAAATTTTTTTTAAAAGGACAACCTCTTCCCACCCAATCACTCTTGAAAAAATGAGGTTGTAAAAGGTAGAAACTCAGTGGATATCCTAGAAAATGAGAACTCTCTCATACACATTTGGAAAAGTCCAATATTTCCAAACATGATAGAAAGGTAAAGTTTGTTAAAATCCTCATTGGAAGACTCAGATGTTGAATAGTTCTCAGAGAAGTACACAACTTTTTACAACAGACAGGGAAACATAAGGAAGTGTTTTTAATTCCCTAAACCAGGGATAGCCAACTTCTCCATTCTCAGGGGCCATTATAAGCCTTATTCATACTTTGATTTGGGCGCTCTAACCATGTTTAACAAGACTGTATGCTACCTACAATCATCCTGATACTTGTGGTTTCCATTTTGTATGAAAAGGGGCAATAAACATATATTCAATGTGTGTACATGCAAACCTGGTCCTTCAAAAAACCGTTTTCCATGTGTCAAAGTCTTTATGTGTGTTGCCCCTTTTCACAGAAAATGGTAAATCCACATATGGGGAGGATATGGGGAGGATTGCAGGGAGCACACCTGTATACTACACTTCATCCAAGTGCCAAAATCAAACATCTGAAAAGGGCTCTGGTCTCCAGACAACACTCAACACAAAACTATTAGCTATCAGGCTCCATTTTAGAGTTGCAATACATACAAATAATAGTTGAACCATTATAAAACCCATGTATTCATGCACACCATTCTCGGTGTGCATGAATACATGGATTTTATAATGGCACAACTATTATAAGAACTTTCCTAATGGGTAGAAGGGGTGGCACGACTCCAGAGAGCAAATTTTTTGAACAAATAATACTCCACAACAATAGAAAACCAGCACAGCAGGTCTGTATGCTGTGCTGATTTTTTACTGATTTAATTTAATTGATTGGACTTCATATATGCCCACTTTTCTCCTCCATGGGAACTCAAAGTGCCTTACAAGATTCTCCCTTCCTCCATTTTATCCTCACAACAACCCTGTGAGGTAGGTTAGGCTAAGCATGTATTACTGGCCCAAGGTTCCATAGCAGAGTGGGGATTCAAAACTGGGTCTATTCCACATGGCTTTTTAAAACCAGGAAACGTTGAAAATCTGATCCTCCACTTTGAAAAAGCTCAACAAAGGGACAAAAAAAATATCTGGCCTTCTATTCCAAAACCTTTTTGCCTAATCCAGGTTTTATGTAATTCTTCAATTTTCCAGGGCATAAATATTGGTGGTGGACAGTGAGGACAAAAAAAAATCTGGCCTTCTATTCCAAAACCTTTTGCCTAATCTAGGTTTTATGTAATTCTCCAATTTGCCAGGGCATAAATATTGGTGGTGGACAGTGTTCCCTCTAAGATGAGCTAGTGTGAGCTGGCTCACAGTTTTTTAGCCTCCAGCTCACACATTTTTGTCTCAGCTCAGGAAGGATGGCTCCAGAGCAAACTAATTTATGCAGTGGCCCAATTGCTCGCTCACAACTTTAATGCCAGGAGCTCACAAAGTAGGATTTTTGCTCATAAGACTCCACAGCTTAGAGGGAACATTACTGGTGGAAGGTGCCGTCAAGTCACAGCCGACTTATGGCCACCTGTACTGGGGTCTACACAAGAGACAAACAGAGATGATCTGCCATGGCCTGTCTCTGCACAGAACCCCTGGACTGTGGTCCCATCTAAATACTAACCAGAGCCAACCCTGCTTAGCTCCTAAGAACTGACAAAATTGGGCTAGCCCGGGCCATCCAGGTTAGGCCTGTAAATACTAGCGGTAAGGGAACCAATGATATTGTCTCACACCCAGTAGAGTGGTGTAGTCAATCATTCTTGAGAGGATACTTTAAAGGAGGGGGTACAATCAAAAACTAAAGGGAGAGGTGCCCGTAAATCAATGGATAGCCTGTAATTTAGCAACAGTTTTGCAAAAGCCAAAAAACTATTCAAGTAGTACCAGATGTAAAAATGGAAACATTCAGGAAGCTTAGGATTCCTCAAGCAGCTGTCAGTGCCATTAAGAATGCAAAGTAAATCCACACTGGCACTAAATAAGATTTATTTTTTCCCTGACAGTCAACAACTGCTGAGACTTTAAAAAAAAAAAAATGTTTGCCACACAAGTTATTGACTGAGTTTCATAGAGTGGTCAGCTACCACCTTCCCCAACAAATCAAAACAGAGGAAATGGAATATTAAAAATGGCCAAAACATAAGAATAGGCAGGGCTATTTTTGGGCAGGAACGCACAGGAAGGGAGTTTTGGCTGGCTCCCAAGTTGGCCACACCCAGCAGGAACTCATTAGCATATTAGGCCACACCCAACAGCAGGGACTCATTAGGATTGGCTACATTAGGGGTGTGTGGCCTAACATGCAAAGGAGTTCCTGCTACAAAAAAAGGCCCTGGGTTTTGACAACAAACAAGGTAAACAGAATAAGAAGGGAAAGGTGGGTGTGGCTGGATGAACACACTTCTGGTAACATGGTGGTGTGGCCTAATGGGCTAATGAGCGGTGCTGTCAGGGTGTGGCCAAATATGCTAATGAGTTCTTGCTGTTGGGTGTGGCCTATTATGCTAAATGTGTTCCTGCTGGGATTTTTCTACAAAAAGAGCCCTGATAGGGAAACATGGGAGGTATAGTACAAAAGATTTGAACAGACCACTTTGTTAAATATCGCTGATAAGAAAAAAATGTCACCCATTAATCTTCTTAAAATATGGCCGTCTATATAAATTACACAGTGAGAACATGCCCTTTGACTGTCATGCTTGGGACCATTTATATAATGGTCAAGGCTGAAGCATAATTTCTTTGGGCCATTACAAACTGTAACGTGCACACACATACCCCATACCATACATGAGTGTCATACCACATGAGTGACATGAGTTGTGAAGGAAACAAACATATTTATGAAATAAGAAATGACCCAAATAGAGCATTATCATGGTAAAGCCTTCCAGTTTGGGTAAAGTTAATAACTCTGGCTTGAGAAATTCCTGGAGATTTGAGGGGAGGAGACTAGGGAAGGTGCAGTTTGGGGAGGGGAGGAACCTCAGCATGGTGTAATGCCATAGAGTCCACTCTCCAGGGGGACTGGTCTGGAGATCAGTTGTAATTCAAGGAGCTCTCCAGGCCCCACCTGGAAGCTGGCAACCATGGGCTCCCTGAACACCAGAAAAATGAACCTGATTCCCCAACTTTAACTAAGTTTAGCGCTTTGGACTGCAATCGAGAAAGTTTAATCAAAATGCACTTGTCAATTAAAATCTTCAAGTAAGGGGCTCCTATAGGAACTTCTGTCTTTAAAGGGTTGAATCACAAAGTTCTGTCATGGAACAGATTCCTCCTGCCTTTTCTTTTGTAAGACCCCACTTCTGGAATGCCATTCCCAAATGCATTCTATTGGAGTCTACTTTATTGAACTTCAGCTGCCAGGTCAAGATGATATTGTTTATCTGAACTTGGCTGCTGTCTCCTTTGTTCATGCTGCTGCTGCTTTTCTTTCTGCTTTCTTTCTGCTTATTTTGTAGATTATGCTATTAATAGTACTTCTTTGACACCTCAGAAATTCCCTAAACGGAAAGGGCGGACCTAAAATATTTTCAATAAATAAAAATGTTAAAATGCTTTGATGTAAAATCACCTTCCATAGATAAAACTAACATATCAGAGAAAGAAGTTCAAAGACAACCACAACCATCCTCTGCCAACTGTACAGATCGAGAAAGGCCTTACAAGTGGATGTGTACTTATTATATAAACCAGTCCTTGCATGGTGATAAATGTAAAAAATTTCATCAGACAAAGTTCTGCAGAAAAAAAATGTAATAAAATCTAGAGCATGTCACTGGCCATTATAGTTATTTTCTTCCTAGATGGAGGATCCCCACAAGCTTAGAGTTCAAAGTTCAGTTACTTAAAACTTCTTTTAAGAAATGCAGGTTCTATTCTTACTATTCTATTCCTACTCACTTGACGTTGACAAAGACAGTTGGCTGTTTTGTGCTTCACAATGTACCCTACATATGGATATCCCAGCTGTATTGTCTTACTGCTTAAGCAACACCTAAGTGTCATAGCTCTGTGATGTTCATTTCTAGGTCATGCCACTTTCTTTACACATCACAAGTTATGTTTCAACATCTTTTTTTCCAAGATGAGCCAAGTAGTCAAATAAAATATGTTTGATAGCACGGCTGTTCTTCTCCCTTTTCATGATATAGTACCTTTAGTGATTTCAACGGCTTTGACCTATTTGTTTTTTACATTTCTTTTGTTAGCTACTTTGGGTTGAAAAACAAAGAAAAATATGAAGACAATAAATTAATATTTCACATCTTATATCCCACATCTTTAGATCTTCCTTGTAACACATCAACATCTCAATCGTAAACATGGTACCTGGTAGTAAGTCCCTCAGAACTGATGTACCATTTTTTTTTATCCATATGAATGGTCCTAACTTTCCTTGGACACTTTCCTTGGACACTTTGCATGGATAAATATATGTAAACCAGATGATTATGGACACGTCCACCAGCAATATCCATGATACATTCTCTCCAACTATTTCAAAATTATGCCATAATGTACATCAGCTCATTCAAGAAAAATAATTCTGAGGGTTTGTTTTTACTCTGAAAGGACAGAAAGTAGAAAAGAATGCATCCACCCTGGTTATTAGACTAGTACAGAACTTCAGAAATCGTGTGCAGGTGGTTCAGTTTGCAAAATACATTTTAACCACACAAGGAGCTCTGAACATCCCTAGATTCATACCCCTATATATGAATGAAATAATGGAATTGAGCCATCATTAATATACACATCAACAAGTGCTGTGAAAGTGGCAGTGATTTTTTTTGTTCTAGTCGGCCACAAGTGTGGTCTTATCACAGACATGTAAATTACTACTGATCATATCAGAGAACAGCCAGTACAGAAATTACCTTTGCCTTCATAGGCATATATAACTGGAGAGGGTTAGGCTAGGATTGCCTTCATAGAAAAGTAATGCAATGTGTGAATCAGCCATCATTTCCAAGTTTTTAGGTATATACCCAATGTTTTATCTATTTTCTTATTTGGTTTTGCATAGATGTTCTTTATTCACTAAGTGGTTGTAGAATGCAAGAACGTCACAACATTTATAGGTACCTAAATTAACACAGCTCATTACAATGATCTTAGAGCAGGGGTGTCGAACTCATTTGTTATGAGGGCCAAATCTGACATAAATGAGAACTTGTTGGGTCGGGCCATGTGTGTCATAAAATGTAATTCCAGGTAGCAGATATATAAACTTTATAAAGGACACAGACAAACACAATTAATCATTTTTTAAAACTTTAAATAAAACATGCTTAAAACACTAGCACTCTTGCAATATTTTGTCTATTTAACAATCTCTGATAACTGACACCTCTTGCTCTGAATTATTGCATCAAAATGTCTGTGCTGTAGCAATCTTGAGTATGCTGTTCAGGTGTGTATCTGTAAGCTGCAAACCTACTTTTGATTTATAGACATTCATTATAGAAATCTCATGCTCAGTGTTCTGAGCCTAGGACCCAGGGGAAAACATGAAATGACTGGGCATTGCAAGCCTTTGTATTTATATTTATTTATTCTTCACATTTATACCCTGTCCTCCCCAAGTTGCTTCATGTGCTGGTCAACAACACGAGAGGGCATCCTGACACAGACTGAGGGCTGTTTGTTTGTCTATGAAACTTCCCAAAGAAACTACAACATACTACCAAGGAAATGTGCTGGGTGAACTTGGTCTGGAAACACATTCTCAGCCTAATCACTGACTTGTTATTCCTCCTCCAAAATAGTTCACATTGCTTTTTTACTGTGAAAGACTGGATCATGAGTGCATGAACTCAGTGAAAAGGGGCAGGGAACCCAGTTGCACTCAGGAGAGCCCTGGTATAAGGGGCCAACAAAACACACACACACAGCATAAGGACCCCAACAGAATACACACACACTGTAGCATGGCACAAAAAAGCTCATACCTTAAACAAAATGTTGTTGGTCTTAAAGGTGTCTGGTATTTCTGCCGTGTGATTGAGGTAGCCCAGCAAAGCAAGCTCTCCCTTGTTCCCTCCCTCCCTCCCTCCCCTCAGGGAGGAGCCTCAGTCAGTGGAAGGAAAGAAAGGCTTCCCTTTGTGTCCTGCATATGATTGAGGCAGCCTGGGAGGAGGAGGGGAGGGGGCCTCAGGCAGTGCTTTACCAGACTCAATCGCACAGGAGAGGCTTGCCTATCTATCTCTCCTGGTAAAGTAAGCTGTGATGTAGCAGCAACAGCAGAACTGGAAAAGGAAGCAGGAAACAGCCAGGGCCTTGCGGGCTGGATTGCTTTCCTCTGAGGGCCTGATCCAGCCCCTGGACTGCATGTCTGACACCCTTGATCTCAGAGGTTCCTAACAGTTAGCAGGACTTTGTCCCAATGCATTGAGGCTGATGCAGATGGTCTGTATGATCTACCAAAAGTTATGGATGAAATGGAACTGATACATTAGGACCTCTCCACTGTTTACTTTTATTTTTGAATTGTGCACAGTGTATTGTGTATGTGCAGTTTGCCATTGTCAGTTCCTTAATTTTATACATCTCTTTTCCTTGTCTGTATTACCCAACATTGATAAAACTCTCCAAAAATCAATCCTGATGCAATTAAAAATTCAACTGCACCCAGTTTCATTTTGTGTGATGCTTTACCTATGCACAGGGGTGCATGTGCCAAGCAATACAATATTGCATAAAATATGATCAATTATTTGTACAATCTCATCCAGGTTTTAGAAATCAGATGGAGTAAATAAGTCAATTAACAAGGGACAGAAAGTGATGATCAAATGGAAAGTGATGGCCAAAGTGATGCATTAATTTTACATGTTTTCTTCGTTTCAACTAATCATCCCTTTATGCTCTGGAAACCCTGACTCTTTTGCTTAGCGATAAGGATCCTAAGATCACTCTAGCAATTGCAAAATTTGTTTCAGTCCTTTTAGTCGTTGCATCTAAAAATTAAGAAAATAAGTGTCTTCTGCTGCTCAAGATTCATGAATCAATGAACTTCTAAGGGCACAAAAGACAAGGCAAAGAAAGTTTTTGTGGGCTGTGGTCACACACACTAAATAATCCACTTTCGATCCACTTTTAGTGCACTTCCCAACTGTATTTTGCCAATTCACACAGTAAAATCCGGTTGGAAAGTGCATTGAAAGTGGAATGAAAGTGGATTATTTAGTGTGTGTAACCACAGCCTTAGTGAAACTAGAATGCAGGAGTAGTGCCTAGAGAGAAATTCTGAAACAATAAAATAATAGAACTGGTGAAATCCACTCATCCCTACCATAGTTCTCTAGTTCTAGTATAGTTCTCTACCTGGTATTCAGGAACCCCAGTGCATGTGCCTTAACTCCTCACACTGTCCTGAATAGCAGACATACTTCAAACTGCAAGATAGTCCACCGGAGTGTCCGTTGCAGTATCTGCTGCCAAATAAGTTATAATGAAAAAATTCACCTCACACAGGTTGCCAGTGCCATGCATTCTCCTGCTCAAGCACATCCTGGAATCAGGCAGCTCTAGTCCTCCTTTATTCCTTCTCTTTCCCAATTATCTTTGCCAGTCCAGGTCTGATCCCTCTCCTGGTCTACATGGCTGAGCCACCAGCTGGAGGGCAGGAATGTTGCCTCAAAAGAGTCGTGGCACCTGGGAAAGAGCAGGATGATAGGTTTGTACCAGATTTGCTAAACACTTTATTATGCAGCCATTACTGCAGACTGCTGCTGCCAAATAATGAAAGGTTTGTATGTCTGAGTCTGTTTTGTGGGATAACTGTTTTATGGGGGAAATCATGCAAAAGTAACAGTTTTTATATCAAATGTTTTTCTTTTTGCTCGTTTCTACTTCTATTTCTAATGTAAGTTACATGTTTTAATATTTTCACTGATTTGTATGGTGTATTGGAAGTTTTGCAAATGCTTGGAAAATATAGTCAGTGTTTTCAGAGAACAGGAAATGATTCACAACCCAGTTAAACTGCTGCAGCTCCACAGAAATCAGTGGGAGTATGCAGATAGTGACATCTCTGCCCTTAATATACTTATTTACACCCTTGAAAGTCATGTTGGTAAAGATAGTATGGACAGGAAGCAATACCTTAAAATGAAGGCACAACTACATATAGGGGGGAAGCCTATTAACTGACTACTTTAAGAATTTTCAGCTATGTGACACTTTACAAAAACCAAAACTTTGTCTAGACAAAGAAAAATGGAGAAGATAGCTCACTGAAGGAAAAAGCCCTCCATAAAGTTCCAGATCACTGCTGTAACTATGGAGGATGTAGAAGAACGGAGTGGCAAAGATGTGACTTAACCCAGCTGGCCAAAACTTCACTTCTGAGGGGTGAGATTTTCATGCCTAAATCCTAGCTCAAGAAATTTCTGATTCTTTGCTGTGTGCAGGTGCAAAGCTGATCAGTGTGATGCACAGAGACCACAAAGAACAGGACATTTACACATGCTCCTAAAATGGACAAGTACAACCACTTGCTTATTTTAAAAAAAATTTTTTTCAAAGTGATAGCTGTATTTTAACATTTGAAGAGCCTATATGGTGAAGGTTTTGGAAGATATTGGGTGAGCAACTGTGATGTCAATACATGTTTGCAGAAATTTTAACTGTGGAAGAGAATAAAAAGGTATAAATATAATGGTCACAAACGGTTGTTCTTCTGAGACAAAGCAGAGGATCATTTTAGAAGGGACTAAAACTTCACAGGCCTTCGGCTGGGGGAGCATTTTTTAAAAAAAATTCTGAGGTCAGCACTTTATTCACCACCCACTTTCGAGCTGGACAGTCAACTTTTGCTGAACTGAAGTGCTAAGAAGTGTTGGATGCTGCTGCTGGAAGAGACACAGATGTCTCTCTCTCTCTCTTACTTTGCCTCTCTTGTTTGTCTGTTTATTTCATTTGTACCCTACCTATCTTCCAATGAAGACCCAAAGCAGCTTACATAATTCTCCTGTCTTCAGTTTTGTCCTCATAACTATTCTGTGAAATAGGTTAGGCTGAAAGTGTGTGACTGGCCCAAGGGTCACCTAGCGAGTTCCATGGCAGAATGGGGATTTGAACTGGGGGTCTCCCAGGACATAGGCGGACATTCTAACTACTACATCACACTGGCTCTCAAGTTTTTTTAACAATATCCTAGGACCCTTGACCGACCAACCCATGCCACAGTCCAGTAGATGAACGGTCGCAACAAAACAAATTGTAAAACAGCTCGAAAGATGGACAAAATGTTTCTATGGACCAGATGTGACCACAATTTGCACCCTTCTGCCTTACAGATAAATGAAATTGCACAAAACATGGGCTCCCACTTAAAGAATATTTAAAGAGGCACCAAAAAAAGGAAGAGAGAAGAAAAAAAGACACAAAGTCCCACTGCTGTCAGACCACTTAAAACCTGACATAGCTTAGGGCCTCAGCATGTCCACTGCAGATAACAGTCCCACTGAATGTATGGGGAGGGAGCGTGGATGTGAGCATGCTGGCCCCATTCTGGTCTCCATGAGATTGCACGGTCATCTGTGGGGTTCAGCCATGTGGATGAAGTGGCTGCTTGGGGATCCCTCCCTGTGATCAGAAATCAGTGCTGCTGACAACAAGGAAGGTTACATGTGTATGACCACTTGCTCCATGCAGTTGCACCTTGCAAATGACCAGACAATCATGTGGAGGCAGTAGTCGTGGCCTGCGCACTTGCACCTGCTCTGCTTCCCCACATGTTCACTGAACACATGGGTCCGTTGTCTTTACCAGGCTAAAGAACAGGCAGGTTCTCTAGGAATCCATATGCAACCCTATTAATTCTCCCAAACCTTTCAGCAGTTTCTGATACTGTCGATTGTGTTATCCTTCTGGATCACCTTTCGGGGTTGGGACTGGGAGGCAAATCCCTGCAGTACTTTCAGTTCTGCTTTGAAGGCAGCTTTCTGAGTGTGGTGCTGGGGGTTCTATCTTGTCTCCCATGTTTTTCAGCATCTATGTAAAGCTGCTGGGAGAGGTCATCAGGAGATCCAACAGAGGCTGGGGAACCCATGAACAGGTACGTAGTGGCAGTTTTGAAATTGATGAGGGCTAACAAACTGAATCGGAATCCTGACAAGATGGAGAAGCTACTGGTGGGTGAAGGTTTGACATAGGAAATGGGATATCTCCTATTCTGGAAGGGGTTACACTCCCCCTAAAGGAACAGGTTTGTAACTTGAGTGGGCTGTTGGACTTGGGCCTCCATTTGGATAAACAGGTGTCAGTGGTGGCCAGGGGGTGCCTTTTAACAGCTTCAGCTGGTGAAAAGATGTTGCCGCTGTGGTGCATGCCCTGGTAACATCTAGATGAGATTGTTGCAATGTTCTCTATGTGGGGTTGCCCTTGAAGATAGTCTGGAAGCTACAGTTGGTACAGAATGCTGTAGCAGAATGTTGGCTGGCCTCAGGGACTATATCACTTGAATCTTGTTCCATGTACATGGCTCCCAATTTGCTTCCAGGATCAATTTGAGGTGCTGCTTGTGGCCACTCAGACAGCTACGTGGAGCTCAGGTAGCATTGGAGTGCTCCTAGCAAGCTGGCCAGATGGAAACAGGGTGGGGCCAGAAGGACTGTGGGGGTTGCCTGTAGGTGGGTGGGGATTGCTCTGATGGGCAGCACAGTTAAGAGACACCCAGGAGCCAAGGAAGGGGAGGGTGAAATGGAGGAAGGTGAGCTGGAGCCATGGACAGAGTGTGACAGCAACCTGCATGGGTGGCTGAGAGTCAGTGCAGTCCAAAAAGACAGCTGAGCTCTTCCAATAGAGGAGTGAGCCAGGGAGCTTGGAAGGGGTGAGGGGGAAGGAGAATGGATTTAGGACTGCAGGCAGACAGACATAGAAGAAATGCCCACAAAAGAAACATGCAGAGCAGGGCAGCTGGGAAGAGCAAACCCAGAGGGTCAAGAAACCACCTGGTCAGAATACATGGAGGTTTGAGGGAATGGGATTGAAAGGCTACACAGAGTTGCCTGGTGGTGGCTGTGATTTTTGCACTTTGTATATGGTGAGCAGTGAGACCAAAGAGGATCCCCAGGGGAACTGACCACCAGCCAATGGTCAGGCACCTGGTCTGAGGCCGCAGGCAATAGTCACACTGGTATTGACCTGTAAAGACCTATATGGCTTGGGGGCAGCATACCTTAAGGACCGCCTTCTCCCATATGAATTTACCTGTCCACTCTGGTCATCTTCGGAGGCCCTGGTTCGGGTACCCCCATCCTTTGAGGCTAGACGAAGGGTAACACAAGAAAGGACTCTTTTGCTCATGGTGCAAAACTTTAGAAGTACCTTCCCAAGCAGATTCATCTATGTTGTTCTATCATCATGTTTCGCCAGGGGGCAAAGACTTTTTTTGTTTTGTTTGGCATATGCCTAATAACTGTTATTGGCCTTCCTTGCCGGTTTTCTTGTTACGTGCACTTATGTTTTATGGAACTATTTTATACATACTTTATTTTAAGTGCTGTTTTAATGTGGAAATATTTTAATGTTTTGGTGCTCACCGCCTTGGGGACCCTAAGCCAGTTTGGTGTATGAAATGGAGGAAGGTGAGCTGGAGCCATAGACAGAGTGTGACAGCAACCTGGACCTTGGTGCAAGTGTCCTGGTTGAATCAGTGAGGCAGCTGGAGATTGGCGATGGAACCTGCATGGGTGGTTGAGAGTCAGTGCAGTCCAAAAAGACAGCTGAGCTCTTCCAATAGAGGAGTGAGCCAGGGAGCTTGGAAGGGGTGAGGGGGAAGGAGAATGGATTTAGGACTGCAGGCAGACAGACATAGAAGAAATGCCCACAAAAGAAACATGCAGAGCAGGGCAGCTGGGAAGAGCAAACCCAGAGGGTCAAGAAACCACCTGGTCAGAATACATGGAGGTTTGAGGGAATGGGATTGAAAGGCTATACAGAGTTGCCTGGTGGTGGCTGTGATTTTTGCACTTTGTATATGGTGAGCAGTGAGACCAAAGAGGATCCCCAGGGGAACTGACCACCAGCTAATGGTCAGGCACCTGGTCTGAGGCTGCAGGCAACACTCACACTGGTGTTGACCTGTAAAGACCTATATGGCTTGGGGGCAGCATACCTTAAGGACCGCCTTCTCCCATATGAATTTACCTGTCCACTCTGGTCATCTTCGGAGGCCCTGATTCGGGTACCCCCACCCTTTGAGGCTAGATGAAGGGTAACACAAGAAAGGACCCTTTTGCTCATGGTGCAAAACTTTGGAAGTACCTTCCCAAGCAGATTCATCTATGTTGTTCTATCATCATGTTTCGCCAGGGGGCGAAGACTTTTTTTGTTTTGTTTGGCATATGCCCAATAACTGTTACTGGCCTTCCTTGCCGATTTTCTTGTTATGTGCATTTATGTTTTATGGAACTATTTTATAAGTGCTGTTTTAATGCGGAAATGTTTTAATGTTTTGGTGCTCACTGCCTTGGGGACCCTAAGCCAGTTTGGTGTAGTGGTTAAGTGCACGGACTCTAATATGGGAGAACCGGGTTTGATTCCCCACTCCTCCACTTGCACCTGGCTGGATGACCTTGGGCAAGCCATAACTCTGGCACAGCTGTTCTTGAAAAAGAGCAGTTTCTGTCAAGAGTTCTCTCAGCCCCACCTACCTCACAGGGTGTCTGTTGTGGGGAGGGGAAGGGAAAGGAGTTTGTAAGCCGCTCTGAGACACCTTTGGGTAGTGAAGGGCGGGGTATAAATCCAATCTCCTCCAGGCAGCAGAGAAATGTTTCGAACAAGTAAGCAAGTAAAAATGTAATTGTTTGATTACTGGAGAACCTAGCAAATGCTTTTTTTGCTTCAGGAGATCAGCTGCTATTATTTCAAGTCAGGAAAAAGATTAAAGTGAGAAGTTATGGGTTCCCAGAGAGATTTCCAGCTATTGCTTAATCCCTGAGATTTAAGCTGCTAGCCCAGACAAACAGAGATCATGCTGGCTGCTACCTGGTTTTGACATGAGAGCAAAATAAGGCAGGTAGACTGCTTGTCTTCTTGGGCCACAAAGCAAGTTGGACCCAAAGAATTTTGCACACACCCCCTTTTAGTGGTCCTCAAAGAGCCTGAGGAATATAAAGTTGCGTGGGAAGGAGTATCAGGATACAGGAGTTGGGAAGAGCAATCCTGAGCCATACCAGCACTGCAGCAGCTGGCTGTGGTGTGGCTGTGGTGCTGCTAGTCACCACCCTAAGGGGATAGTTACATGGTGGTCAAATGGGAAAGAACATGCCCTAACAACATTGCTGGGTGCTGCTGCAACAGTGACCCTTGCAGTCCCACTGCAGAGTTCCATTCTGGCATGTTCACGAGGGGGGGGGCAGCGTGATACAGTGAGCTGGTAGGACCAATGTTAATCCAGAGTGCAGGGGACTGAGCCAAGCAGGCATCACTGGCAGGGGGAGAGAAGAGTGGGCCACAAGATATATGCTCTGCTCTGGCTGGCAGACTGCCCTGTAATTGTCAATGACATGAGAAACGGGGCATGCTCCTTCCTCAATGCCCTCCTGCCACTCACTCCCCCCACAGGTTTCCAAAAGAGACCGACAGCTAAGACTGCCATAATGAACTGACTTTATTAAATGGAACTGGGGGCAATGGGGTTGTGACCCCTGTGCCCAGGTGCCCAATTGGTCCTTCACCTTCAAGGCTGCCTCCTCAATGGTAGTGGTCCAAGAAATGCCGAGGATGATCTATGTGTCTGGCTGCTTCCACAGGGCGGCTAGTCTGTGCCACTGGCAGATGATGGCCATCTTCTTGCAGAGATAGGGATGCCCCATCCAGCCCTCTGATGCCACTGGGAAGCCCCTGGGGGGTGGTTTCCATACCCTTCTTACTTGCCTCCGTGTCCTGTCAGTACCTCCCTGTAATGAAAGAGGAATGCCATTAGCACCTTCCAGGCATACTCCTTCTTCTGGACAGGGAAAGGGTATGGCCATCATGTGGATTTGGCCAGTACATAGGTTGGTGGAGCTTGCCATTCACCCCCACCTTTTGGCCAGGAGAGGTCTGGCCATCTGGCCAGGTGAGCAGCATACTGCACAGTCATCACAGTAGCCCCCTTCCCTGGCAGCTGCCTTGGGCAGGCCCTGACACACCTCATCCCCCAGTGTGTGGCTTCCCTGTGCATCTGGAGGCCCACTGGTGGCCCCCATGGCTGCCAGGTTTGGGAGGAACTGCCACCGTGTCCTCTGTGGCATGGTGCCACCATGATAGGACAAGGGGAGATACAGGGGTGGGGGACTGGGTGCCTTGCTTACTTGTTTACACCTGGCTTCCCCTAGGAATCCAAGCTTGTGCTGAACAGAGGGAACACTGGGAGAACTCAGCCATGAAGTGTGGACTTTGTTCTCCCAGTGGTGTATTCCCCTTGGGTGCTTGCATGGCCATAGCTGTTTGGGGGGAGTGAATTGGGCCATCAATGGACTGTGCCAGCCCTCTAGGGGCTGTGCCGGCATTTTTGCTGGTGCAGTTTTGCACTTGTTCTTGAGGGGCATTCCTATGCTGAAACGGCTTTAGGAGCCAACTGGCTGGTGACATGCCCGCTGGTATGCCCACATTTCTACCAGCTCGGGGGTTCATGCCGTCACTCTGGTAGTGTGTGGCTGCAGTGCAAATGTGATGGTGGAAGTGCACTGCGTAGCATCACTCAGGCCCTGCACTGATGTAAACACCCCTTACAATAGAGTAAATCTGTGTTATGCCAGCATAGGGGTCAGTCAGCTCCCAATTTGCGCCCCCCCCGATTGCTCTGTAAGTGTGAGGGAGCTCAGAGGCTTGGTAGTCTGAAAAGGAGACAGTGCGATACACATGCAGTATTCAGAGCATGTGCAGCTTCCAATGGGGCAAATGATGCCCTTGGATCGTCAGGAAACCAGAGTGGGGGGAATCTCCAATCCTTTGCCATTCCACAATGATCACAATCCAGATTGGGTGCCTGTAGTAACTGAAATATTAGTTCCCTGCAGTTTCCTGCTGGCTGCAGGGAAAGTTAGTCAGGTTCAATTCTCCCTCTAAGATGTGGAGTCTTGTGAGCAAAAATTCTACTTCGTGAGCTACTGGGGTTAAAAAGTGGTGAGCACGCAATTTTGCCACTGCATACATTAGTTTGCTCTGGAGCCATCCTTCCTGAGCTAAGAAAAAAATGTGTGAGCCAGAGGCTAAAAAACTGTGAGCTAGCTCACACTAACTCAGCTTAGAGGGAACACTGGTCAGGTTGGGTAATCTAAAAAAAGAAGAAGACATGTTTAATTTGATCCTGATAAAGCTTGACTGATTCCGCAAAATCAGTTGTTAGGCACTTGGTCTCCTGTTTCCCCCAGTTGTACTGCTCAATTTTGTACTATTTGCTGCGCAGCTGCATTTTGACTCGCATCACCCCGCAATTTCCTTGCGTCTTCTTGATACTTATTTTTTTAGGATCAGAAAGATGCGGGGGAAGTCAGGGGCAGATGCGGGTCAAAATGCAGCCATGCACCAAATAGTGAGAAATTGAGCAGTACAACCGGGGAAAACAGGAGACCGAGGGCCCAACAACTGCTTTTGCAGAATCGGTCCTTGTGTGTGGAACATGCAATAGTTATATTGAAGAAAAAAATCCTACCACGTGCAGATCTTTTCCCACCAGTACTGCTCTACTGATGGGAAAGATCCGCATCTAATGAATTTTTTCTTGCTGCATAACTTGACAATGGGGCATTGAGATCACAGGCATGGGGAAGGGAATAAATTTCACAAACTGATTTGGACCATGTAGTCAAGGAAGGAAAGAGGTTACACTAAGAACCTCTACAATATGTTCCTCATATTATCTACCTGGTCAGACCTTACAGTTTCCAGCTGCCATTGCTACAGCCCTGTCCTGGACATTATAAGCAAACTGAATTTCTTGAAAAGTTGCAAAATACTTTCTTTTCTTCTCGAAATAGTAGAAAAAAAAACGACTGGGCCAAAACGAGAGTAGCACAGACCATCCAAGCTGTTCCAGCAACAGGGCTAGAAAATTTAAGAGTAAGATTAGTAGTTTAGTGCTGGAAACGGAGATGAGCACCACATCCCTAGAGTCGGATTCGACTGGCTTTCGAGCAAGGGAAATCTTTACCTTTACCTATACCTTTACTTGAGTAGTCAGCATCTCTGATGCAATATCGGAAAGAAAAATGGCTAAACAAATTCATTTTTTTGATTATTGTATTTATAGTAACAGTACATTTTATATTCACACTCTATTCCAACACAAAACGATATAGGCAAAAAGCCAATGGTGCAAGAAAGATAATACATTTGGTACAATTCCACAGGGCCTACAAAACAGAGTTGTTCCACTGGGCCTATGGTTGTGAGCCCTGATGGCCTCCTTGCTGATAGGCTTATCTAGTTTTGGCCTCCCCCTCCTTCCCTTCTTTCTCCCCCCCTTCCCCCTTCCCCCCTTCTATCAGATGCCTGTATATTGCCCTCCATAGGAGATTTTTACACCATCTTAAAACTGTATAGTAGCTGTTTTAACGATTTTATTGTGATCGACTTTTTAAAAAATATTGGAAAAAATTTTAATCGTATGTTTTATAAATTGTTGCTACCTGCTCTGAGCCGGTTTCAGGGACAGCAGGATATAAATTGAATAAATAAATAAAAAGTTGATGAGATAATTGTAGGTTTAAAAAAGTTTTGTTATACTCCAATCTCAATAAAGAGGGAAGATTTTAAAATTCTAATTCGTAATAATATTTATAATCTCTTTGCTAAGATTCCTCCTGAATGAGGACGATACAAGAGACAATATTATTGATGAAGCAAACACGAAACACATAAGGGTATAAATAAATCATATACAAAAATATTTCCTCTTATCGGGATTGAATATAAAAATCTTTAATTATCTAAAAAAGTATTCTCTTTTTTGCATCATTGGCTTTTTTTACTGGTGCAATCCCTTGTTTCTTTCCCCCCCTACTCTAGCAACTTGTTTTCTTAAGTTATTATTATTTCCAGAAAAGTAACATTCGTAGAAGCAGTTTCTAGGACACAGCCATTACATGCTGCAACTAGTACCGGGTGTCAGGTGACATGTGTATGGAATCTCTCTCTCTAAATGGTTATGTCCTTGCATATGCAAAGAATGAGCTGCATTTATCCCGTTCACTCCCTTTGTATGCATCTTAAACTGTAAAAGATTAAATAATATATATGGGACGAATGCCAAATCTGAGTTGGTATCGAAGCCCTGGAGATGGGTGAATAATATATCAACCATTTCTCCTCTGTTAGTTGCACATGTCCTGGTTTGTTGAGACTTCTGTATCACTTTTAGGCATTCACTTTGTCACTCAAACTTTAAAACCCTTTTCCTATTTCCTCTCATTCTTTCAGTTTCCCCCTCCACTTCGTCCCAATCTGCCAGAATTCTAACTTCCAAGAACAAAAGTAAAACCTCCTCTATCATGGGGGACCAAAGGCTAGAAATTCAAATGAGCATTAAGCAAACATCACAGCATGAAAAACACAGAGCATGTTTAAATCTATAAAAACAACAGACACATAAATAAATGGAGCTTACTGTTGAACCCAAGTACTTTGTAACAAAGCTGCCTCTAGTGAGGGAATGGAAGCACTCCAAGGGCTGCCAGCCTTCAGCAGAGGCCTGGGGTTTCCCCAGAATGTCAGCCTCCAGACGACCGTGATCAGTTCCCCTGGAGGAAATGGCAGCTTTGAAGGGAGGAGTCTATGGCCGAGCTCCCTGCTGAGTTCCCTCTTCTCCCCAAACTCTGCCCTCCCCAGGCCCCCTCCGATCCACGGGAATTTTCTAAGCCAGTGACGGCAACCCCAGGGGCTCCAGTCTCACTGCCTTCTACCAGTCTTCTCTGAGCCACTCTTTGTTCTCTTCAGTCTCACTCATTTCATCATCATTTATTTGTGTGTGCCGGACTGTAGTGGATATAAGGTTTAGTGCTGTGTAGAGCTGAACACTTTTTAGTTTGTTCCGTTGCTTTTTTTTAGGCTCAGCCCTCTCAAACCTGAAGCGATAAGCATTTGGGAGTGGCTTTCCCTTCTTCTCTGAATAACCACAGCAAGACCCCCTTTTCTAAATCTCAGATTAAAATAAGCATTTCCCAGATTGACAAGGTGTGCACAGGCTTGATCTACATTTATGCCATTCATAAGTCACAGGAAAAAAGAGCTATTTGCTTTTGTCCATGGATATCTATACTCAGAATGTATCATACAAAGCAATACTTCTGAATTGCAAAAAAACCAAGTTCACAATGTAAAACTGAAATGACAAAAGGCCATTTCCATCGATTTGCATGATACAGTGTCCTTGTGGCGGCCACAAGGACTTTGTAGCACACGTGGGGTGGAGGTTTGATATTTTCCAGGCATATGAAGGCCTAATTCAGATCAGGAATGTGATGCATGTGGAAAAGAGGCTTCAGCCTTCCCATCCATGACATTTTCCTGACATGAAATGGCCCCAGGGAACCATTATTGTTCTCTGCTAGGAAACGTATGGGGACTGATGGCTATGTGTTAGTTTCCAGTGGAGCAAACAGGGACTCATTGGTGCTATTTCAAGTTGGGAAATCTGTCCAGATGATGAAGTCATATGGGGGGGGGGGGTCCTACATCAGTTTCCATAGCTTACAAAGGAAGGCATATGGTTATTATGGGTATGAATTCCTCAGTGACAGACCCCATCTCTCCTAAGCTTGTGGAATCTTCTCCCAAGTGAAATTCATGTCATTCTCATTCCTTTCAAAATACTAAAAATCTTCCTTTTTAGAAAAGGGTTTGGGAGAGGAGGGTTACTTGCGCAGGCTGGGTATTTTTGTCGTGCTGCTAACATTCTTATACTGCTCTATATTGGATAGGTAGCAATTGGTTTTGTTTTATTTTATGGTACTTCTATGATGTTTTAAATTGTAACGTTAATTTTTATTATTATCTTTTGAGGATTCTAATATAAAGCTAAAAAAGCATATAAGCAGTTGTCACATGAAGGGTGTTGGATACAGCCTCCAAACAATTCCCCCTCTCCACCACAACCACACAGGGAATCACCTCAACCCCCCCCCCCAATGATGGCTCTGTTGTAAAAATTTCCACATGACTGCAGAGAATATTTCCAGTGCCCTCCATGTGATAAATGTATTTGTGGACTATCCTAAAACTGATAACTTGTCCAGTTTAACTGGGTTCTGTGTTGAGATGCCCAACTGTTGAATAAAACTTATTTTTAATAAACAATAGTGTGGTGATTGTCCCCACAAATAATTATTCTTGCTAATGAAAAATAGCATATATTGCTAGAATGAAAATACAATTATGTCCTTGAATGTTAATTCCCTTGACTGCTATGTTTGCTCTTGGATTCTATAACTAATGAGATGATCAACACTTGTATGAGATTTTGGATTACAGATTTTAGTTTGTAATGAAAAAAAGAAGACCAGGAGATGACAGACTACTTTGTACATATTTAGCAAACCAGTCCTGAATACAATTGCTTGCAAGAAGGCCCAACTGATTTCAAGAGAACTTACTTCCCTGTAAGCCTTTTTAGTTGGCAGTTTGATATGGCAGATCAAATTAAACTGCACTAGACAGAAATGCTAAAATTATCATTACTAATAATTACTAGGGATAAGCATGAACCTTAAAAAGGTGGTTCATTTCGTTTCATGGTTCAGGGTGGCACCGTAACAAACCTCAAACCAAAACGAGCCAAACAGGCCCCACCCAAACGAAACCAGTCCAGGAAGTTTGGTTTCCCATTTCTCCTGGCCGTGGCTCACTCAGAAAGGGGGCAGGGATAGCCCTGGAAAGGACTTCCCTTTCCCTTTGCTGCTGAGGCTGGGAGGAAGGGGGTAGGGATTGCCCGGTAAGGGACTCCCTTCCACTTTTCTCTTGGCCATGGCTTACCCTGGCCAGGAGAAAGGGGGAGGGGAATTGCCACAGAAGGAGCTCCCTTCCACCTTTCTCCTAGCCAAGGCTCAGCCTGGCCAGGAGAAAGAGAGACTGGATCGCTGGGGAAGAGGATTCCCATCTCCCACTCTCCTAGCCGTGCAGCCAGGAGAAAGGAATATGGGATCGTTTGGGAAGGTGCTTGGAGCTAGAAGAAACGAGGGTGAAATTGCTTGGGAAGAGGCTTCCCATCTTCCTCTCTCCTGGCTGCGTAGCTCTCCTTGCCAGGTCAGTGGTCTTGAGCTCCCTCCTGCAGCCTCTTTAAAGCAGGCTGCATGAGGGAGTCCGCAGCTGAGAGGGCAGGGAGAGTTCTCCCTGCCTGTCAGCTGTTGTTTTAAATGGCTCCAAGCCATTTTAACCCTGCTTTCTGCTCCCCGTGAAAAGCTGTGGGGAGCTCAAAGCAGGGTTTAAATGGCTATGAGTCATTTAAAGCAAACAGAGGACCAGTAGGGGGCTCCCAGCCCCTCAACTGTTTCTTGTGAAGAGCAGAATGCAGGGGCAAACCCCTGCATTCTGCTCTTCATAAAGGGTCACGGACCACCACGAACTGTCCCCCAAATTTTGGAGAAGTGTGTCGTTCATCAGTTCACAAACCTTGGCTCATGAACTCTGCACTGCCCAAAATTGTGAAGAAATTTGGTTCATCAACCAGTTTGTGCCCGTCCCTAATAATTACATTGTTAATTAACTCTTCCTTCAAGATATTCAAAGAAATGAGGTTCACCTCCCCCGTTTCATTTTCAAAACCACCCTGTGTAGGAGGAGGGGATAAGAAACTGTGACTAGTAGCCTATGGCCACCTCACACCATGGGACAACAGAAATTTCAACCCATGTCTCCTTGGTCAAAGTCCAATGTTCCATTCACTATGCCATGCTTACTCTCCAGCCCCAGTCTGATTACTTGCAGGAGTAAGAGCAGGCCCTAACTCATGCACTTAACAATACAAACACTGTCAGTATAAATCTGTGCTATCCATCATAAATTATGTGATCCCCTATGGCCTCTGAACAAGAACTTGGTGGGAGAACTACACCTTGCCCTGGCACAACCAGAATGGCATGTGGTGTTTCATAGCACAGATACCCTGTGGCAAACCTAGAAGATAACACACTCTGAATTTGTAATGGAGGTGAAATAGGTTCTAAAAATCAGAGCACCAGCCTTGCCTATAAGCTCAAACCCCATCATTTGATACAGCAACTCAGAGGACTGGCCTATGAGTGTTCGGCTGGATAAAATATACATTTTTTCAAATATGGATCATACACATATAAAGAAATGTGCATACATTCACATGTAAACGTACCTCCAATGAGTAAGCATATATATCTCATAGGCATTTGATACAGATGCACATAATCTACACACATAAGATAAACACAAACATACATATGTGAACACTATCAATGTATAAAAATACACACACATAAATAAATGCATATGCATACAAACAAACATATACATCACGTTTAAGTTAATACACAATCACAATATTGCTGTAACTTTTTGTGTATGCCATCCTTTTATAGCAAATTCACTTGCTTTAAACAGATGGTCTTATCGTTTTCCCCCTTTATTGTGGCTGATTAGGATTTGGCTTCCCCTACAGTATTTTTTTGAGATGATATATATTCTAGAGGTATAATATCTGGGTTGGTAACTGAGTAGATATTTAGGAAAGAAAAGAGACACAGAGAAGGCAAGGTCACGCTGTGATTATTATATACTATTATTTTTTTCAGCATATGAACATTAGAATTTTTAGCATATATTACATACCTTTGCAATACATATAGCTCAAAAACTAATGTTCACTCAGTGTGAAATTAATTAAATGATTAATTTAATCACACCATGAACTAAAATCCGACATAGATGAAACAACCTCTAGAATCCTTGCATGTTTGTGTGTATGCACACAGAGAGACACTCATGCACTATTTTTCTGTCTTAAAAATACAATATTATTTATTAATGAAAATGAACGCACATTTTATATAAGCCCCCCCTTTTAATTATAGTATATTTAACGTGGCTTTAAATATTGGGTTTGATTGTTTTTGAAGGGTGGGGTTTTTTTGTATTTAGATGGCACACACACATTTTCAATCATGTCTTAATTACTTTTAAAAATGCTGCACTGGCTTAGGGACAAGACAGATAACTTGTTAAGCATTTGAAATTTCTGAGCTGTTTTCTCAGTTCTGGCAGTCAATACCCAAGTCCAGATTGTAACCTCCTTTCTGTCTCCAAAGCCTGCCTTGGCTGCATGTCCAGTGAGGGATTATGGATTTAGCAAGGAAGGTAAGTGTGACTGCAAGCATTGGCTCGCCATCTGCTCCCCAGCAGAGTTTGGGCCAACCTGCATAGCCCGCAGCAAGACCAGGGCACTGTTCTCAATCCAGCCCTTTCCAACCTGGCTCAAGAAACACATCACATTCAGTCAGATGATTAGGTCTAAGTAGTCCATATGTAACAGAATATTTTTCCTAAATACCAAAATGAAAACAAAATGAATGCCATTTTCCTCCCCACTTTCCTTGCTCGATGCATCAAGTTTTACACAAATAAATACTCTCTTAAGGTTTATGCAAATGATTGAAAAATAAAACTATGCATTATTTAGCAGTTCTTCTATTTCAAGATCTAACAGACTTTATTCACAGCATGTTTTTCCCTAGTTTATGTTGGCCTTCTTTTTTTATTCTATTTTTTAATTCATCTTTTTAAATTATTCCTTTTTAAATCATTATCTTATGTGTCTTCATAGATTTTCATGCATTAATCTATTATTAATGTATTTTTCCTGCTATATACAACTTAAATCTTAAATTGTTTAAATGCCTTTTAAGTGTAAACGTTTATACAGGATTTTTTTTAAATACATCCTCTGCACTTTAACAAAGAGGAGGGTTTTTTTTTCTGTTTGTAGCTAGTGACCTTGTTGAAAAACTCTCATGAATATGTCCTTTTATATGGGAGGTATTTATGAGAAATCAGGCACCATATGTGAAAGTAATCAGAAGTGATTTTTAAAATCAAGCTTTAAAAAACCATGTTCTGTTAAAATGATGTATTATACCTTGAATCTTTTGGTTAGCAGATGAGATTAATACTATTTCCCCAATTTATTCCATTTGCCCTATGTCAATTTGGGTCAAGATTTTGTTTTCTTCCTGAAAATAGAAAGCTGCTAAAATTAGCCTTGTTTACTTTATTGCTTCCTACAGCCCAGTTGTGAACATGAAAATAAACTGAAGAAATAGCGTGTCCTTTTCACTTAAACTGTTGTCTGCTCAACTGCAGAATGCACATAAAAAACAATCCAAAAACTGCATAACCCATAATACAGTATATTAAATTACAACATTGGTCAGTAATGGAAACTTATTCTCAGATATGAATTATTTACAGTCCATTTAAGTAATCCATATTCAGGTGTGGCAATGAAAAAAAAAGTGCAACATAAATCTTTAATGCTGACCGGTTGAGAGAGCAGAGATGAGGATTACAGACATTTTAAAGGAGAAGGGGAGGGGGAAAACCCTAAACAAATTGATATAGCCTGTTCACTGGCTTACTGCACCAGTGTGCTAATAAATTGACGGATGGTGTGTCAGGGATATGAGTCGAAATCCTAGCATTTCTAACCAGAGTGGGATCTATTATCACTGTATCAAAATAAGGAGTCCCTTGACCCTAATGTCAAAGGACACAGCCTGTTCCTTGTTCAGTATACCCTCTAGATGCTTAGGGTGTTTAATTTCAACAGACACACTATCCATTTTTAACCCTGTAACTGCGCTGAATAACGTCCAAGTCAGAATATTGTAACATGGAAGAATCTCATATTAACATGAACTTTTGTTTCATACCTTTACAGTGCAGTTGCAGAGCAATCGGTATTAACAAAAACATAAAAGCTGCTTGATTATTTCAGTCACATTTTCAGGACAAAACTGCATATTCTCAAAGCAACTAAGAAGTGAAATGATGGAAGGCAAAGGGTGGCATTTTGCTGTTTTCACTGTCCCTTTCCCAAAATCATATAGCTTCTTCCAAAGGACATAGCAAGATCCCTGCATTAAGAACCGTGCTCCTTTTTGTTTCCCGGAACAGTTACCTATATTAATTCATATTATATAGATCATTGCTCTAGAATGAAATTTTTGCATACATTAGAAAGAGGAATTAGCATTGTACTGTGTACAACATTCCATGCTAACTTCTCTCTGAGCAACCATTAAAGGTCATGTTTTGATAACTGAATGGCATGTCGGCACCTTGGTTCCCTAGAGATGCATTCCCCAGGTACATGCAAAAGGTTATTAAATTACCTTCCAAGCAACACTATCTCTTCGGATGAAAATAATTACAGGCTTTTAGAGGCATCAGAATGCTTTTCCTCTCCCCCCCACCCCTCCTTGTTTTTTAAATAAGATGAAGATGCAGTACCTAATGACCATTTTTGTGTGTGAGTCATAGAGCCTGTCAGCAGTGACAGGACAAATGAGCATAATGGCATAGCTTAAAGGGGAAAGGTTCATTTTAAATAGTGACAAATAATATTTAAATGGCATTGTTGGAGACCCATCATGCTTGTACAATGTAGTTTGTATCTCTTCTTCATCCTTTAAATTCATCACTGTCAAGCAGTATTAGCTGTTAGCATGCAACATCAGGTGCTGATATAATTTTTAACTATTAAACGTGGCCATAACCAAACAACAATGCATCTTGATTGTTCCTGCATTTGGTGGTGCAATAAATAAGGTATTTTTTATAATTCACAATTTACTTTGCTGTGCTACAAGGGTGGGTTATTTTTAAGCTATATAATGCTTTCATTTCAAGGGGGAGGGGAAAAGGCTAAACGTGTGATACCTCGGCTGGATTTCTTGTTGCTAACATGCTAAAACGGAAATGACTTTCTTTGTAGACTAAGTAATTCACAGGTTTGAAGTACCACAGGCAAGATCATCAGATATTGTGATTTGGTCAAAACAGTCATGGGCAAACAAATACAATGGCACAAAGACAGAGCAGGAGCTTCAATTAACAGGGGCCATCATTAAAGTTACTCTTAAAATACTTGATGGAAAATGTATCCTTTAAAGTGTTTCATGACAAGTGTGGGGCAGAATTATCCAGCACAAAGGCAATTGTATCACTGAGAAAAGTTAATCAAAAAGATAAATATGTACCTGACTTTAAAAAAAATACAAATGAGTACAAAGTCACACCATGACAAGTAATAAAATCAAGGGGTTTTTTTTGGAATTCCTGAATTTCATTAAGAATCTCATAATACTTGCATAATTTTGCACAGTTTCATCACATTTATGGCTCTTTTATTTTCAGATGACTTGAGCCAAAAAAATAAAAAATAAAAAATGGAGAGTTTAGTGCACCTACAAGTTGTTAAAAGTTATAGCCAATTTTCTGGAAAAATTATGCCAGCTAAAAACACCACATTAAATATTTACCCTGTTGGATGTTAAAAAACGCTTACAATGAAAAATGTTTTACATATTGACTATTCAAAATGGCCTTCACTTTGAAATTGTGAAATGGAAGGGATTGCAGATGTACAAGAATAAATATAAAAACAAATGAGTTGACTTGAAGTGTTGCCGGCTTTCATAAACATGCTACTGCAATAACATGTGACATTAATATTTAATTACAAAAGCACTGCTGCAAAATCTTTGAAATTAATGTTTTGCAAAATTAACATTCCGTGCACAGAAGCAAAGTCGTTCCAGGCGCGACTGTGATTAACAATGCCATTCACTTTACATATTATATTAATATATTATTCAAGCTAAGAATTAACACCTCCTAATTTAAATAAGGTGCTACATATCATGATGAGCTAAAATGCTTTGCTTAAAATGGCCCGTCTGATTTTATGCAATCTGTGTTTATCATTTAATATTTGTTATTGAATACTCTTGGTTGGTTTGTGTGTTTGTGCATATGCGTTTTAACCCTCTTTGCACTTTCATTTTTCAAAACGTAGAGATTTCATTAAACTGGAGACTTCAAATCCTTGAATTAGGGAATCATGTTGGCAATCTTTTGCATCTGGTAACTCATATCCCTATCCTCGCTACTCTTTTCAGGTTATTCTCATAATGATCCTGGGTGCAATCCTGCTTTTTTTTTTTTTTTTAAAGCCCACAGGAAAACTCTTATTTGTAGTAAAGGAAGCAAGTTTCAACTGTGGTTTACAGTTGCAATTCCTGGGTGACCACTGAAAAGCTATCCTTCAGTTCTTTAGACAATAGTTCCATTAAAGTAAATGCACTTATAAGGAGGAACAGGCTACAGCATTGCATCAGTAAGCATGTACTCTTTCTGAAAGAGCAATTGGCCAAATACCTGTAAGGCTTTTTTCTGGGATGCACCAAATGTCAGCCTATTTCAACTCTGGGACCAAAAAGGATCTTGCAAGCTCACTGCTGTTTGCTGCTACTATTTCCTCTCTGTAATGCTGCTTCAGAATAATTCTTCCTTCAAAATTACTTCAGTCTTTTCTTATTTTCTCATCTGGGTGATCACAGGCAATCACAGAGCACACAATGAATTGGATGATGTCTCAATGCTATGTATCCAACTCAGATATTAATATCTGATGATGTCAATGTGGGTAAACCAAGCCAATTGATAGTGATGGCAATACTTTCTAATCGAGTCACATGTATGATCCTCACCAATAAAATCGCCATTTCACCTCAATCTGAATGAATGAATTATTATACCTTCTTATTATAAAACCTCAAAGACTGGCCAAAATGGGGAGGGGAATTTTTCAATGTTGCTGAAAATATTTGCAAAAAGCATCCTTTCTTCTGGCTCAGTCCTCCATTTCTCTATTTATCAGACTTGTTGAACTAATCTTCTTCCTAAATATACTGCATCAAGCTCCCCAATGCGCAACATTTAAAAATCTCAGTTTATTGCAGAATCATAACTGAGGTTTTATTATGTATGCATGTATTCACTGTGTCTAAAGAAAGTACGACAAATGTAGGTCACCATAATTCGTAATTCATAAAAAAGAAAAACAGTGTAATTAAATCAGTGCCAAGGCTTCATCCATGAACGTGTAATGTGCAAACCTCCTTTTTTCCTCATTGCTGTATACACACAATTAGCCTTAAAACATTTGGAAATCTTGTCAAGAACAACTTCCACTTAGAAAGAGTGGAATTCTTCAGCAATAGGACCTCTCATTTTCTTGAAGATTATGCAGTGTAAGGTAGTATCATAATGTGCTTCACAGAAGATATCCAACACAGAAGTGAACTTCACCGAATTCGCAACCTCAACAGTACATTTCAGAGCATGCTGGAGGCAAGTAGAAGAGCAGTGTTCAAAAGTATGCTTCCCTGGTGGAAAGCCGCTGCTGCAGAAGCTATGAGCCTGCTTCAGAGCATGTCTCAGGACAATGGGGGAGTGTTCTTGCTACCAGTGGGCTTGCTGAGTGGACATGTAGACTTAGCTTCATAGCAAGTATTCGGGAAATCAGAAACAAGGACCCAAGAAATGAGTGTGGCAGAGTGAGGCCACATTTGAACACCATGTTTGTTCCCACTCCATCTTTTCTAAGATAAAATCCGAGCATGCTGAGCAGCAACACTGTGTTCCTATGCAGTACAACTCTAACTGTTGTACCAGGGCTGCTGGCAGTTACTTGGGATCAGGCCAGAAGGAGTTCTGGGCTGATAATATCATTGTACCAGGACTAAACAAGTGTCTTGACATATGGAACATGCATACAGTGTTGTGTTTTAGCATACAAATTCTCATGCTCTCCTTGCAGGAATCTCTCACCATCAAACTCAGAAGTGGGTGGTAACCTACAGTTTGAGAACCAGTTCTACACAGTGAAAATGAGCACAGGTCTGTTAAACTGAGTGGAAAACATGTTTGAAAGATTTAGGTGAAGGTGAAGACCTACAAAGAAACTCTATGAGTTTGAGTCAAAAATGGTCTTAATAAGAGATTTGATTTCCTTTTGACTAGCAGGCAGGTTGGGGGGGGGGTGTGCAGGATTGTGGCGATTAAAAAAAAATTCACCATGTATTTACCAGAAGTTTTTTATTGGAAGTGACAAAGGGTAGCTCTAAGAATCACCAAAAAGAACATGAGGGTACTTTAAAAAAGCAGTGCATATGGGACCTGAGGCGGGGGATCTCCCCGCAAACCAGGGGTTTGGTAGCCCTACCTCCACAGCAGCAACAGGTTTCAAACTTTGTGATGACTAGTAATGTATTTTTTAAAGAAAAACATACATTGTGGTATTAATATTAATTTGCATTCATTTTACAAGCAATTTTTTTTATTTACTGATGAGGTTTTTTGGTATGCTTATGTATACATTTGTTTCAGAAAAAAGGGCAAAGCTCCAAAATTACCAGTCTTAAGTGCAAGTTAAATTAGACCTCAATTCCTCTCTTTGGGATTGTTTAGTTCTTCCATCAGTTAAAATGATAGAGAAATATGCGTGTGCAATACATGCTTCTCATGTTTCAGTTCTTTCTGAATCTCTCTATTTCTGTATCCTGTAATGGGGTTCAGGACACAGTTCTATTTCTGTTCTTTGGCTGAGGCTGAAATCATAACAGTCTTTAAAGCTGAAATGTTCTCCTTTACAACACTCCCAAGATTATGTCTCCTTCAAAGAGATATCTTAACCCCATGTCCACCATAAATATTATTGAGGCCTCTGCCCATATGTTTTTAGCCTTTTATCTAGGAGGGGATAGAAGCTCCCCCCAAGGAAAGTTTAAAAACCTGAGAATCAAAGCCGACCAGTTAACAAGGCAATTTTTATCATTCCCTATATATGCTACCAGATGACCAAAAACTATGACCAAGACCTTTTGTTCATCTTACTGTAACAAAACTTTCCCCTGCTTATTGTTTGGCTGGTTCTTCCCCCACCCCCAGCAGAAAACAAAGTGCTAATGATTGTTGGAAGGGGAAAGGAGACTTGCCAACTGGAGGGGGGCGTATGAAGCATTATTCCTCAGGGAACCAAATCCAAAACAGGAATAGTGATGGAACCAGGAGGTGGAGCCCAGAGGTTTTTGGTGCATTTGGAGGAAGAACTCCATGGTTTCAGATGGCTCTGGGAACAGAGTCCAGCATTTTCTGGAAGGTCAAGGAAACAATCTAGAGCAAAGTATGGCTGTCTTTATCTGTTATAATTTTCATGTAAGCCGCCCTGAGCCTGCCTTGGCAGGGAGGGCGGGGTACAAACAAACAAACAAATAATAAATAAATAAATAAATGCTGTCTCTATATGGTGTTTTTTTTTTGAGGGGTGAGTATTTTCTGTGTGTGTGTATGTGTGTATGGAGCTGCGGTGGCTCAAGTGGTTAAGACACTGGACTGCAGGCTGTGGAAGGTCAGTAGTTCAGCAGTTCGAGACCCGGGTGCCGCATGATGGAGTGAGCTCCCATCTCTAGTTCCAGCTCCTGCCAACCTAGCTGTTCGAAAGCAAGAAATTGCAAGTAGATAAATAGGTACCACTTTGGTGGGAAGGTAACAGCGTTCCGTGCGCCTTGGTGTTCAGTCATGCCGGCCACATGACCACGGAAACGTCTTCGGACAGCGCTGGCTCTTCGGCTTTGAAACGGAGATGAGCACCGCAACCCTAGAGTCAGATTCGACTGGCTTTCGAGCAAGGGAACCTTTACCTTTACCTTTATGTGTGTATAAGGAGCTGCGGTGGCTCAAGTGGTTAAGACGCTGAACTGCAGGCTGTGGGAGGTCAGTAGTTCAGCAGTTCGAGACCCGCATGATGGAGTGAGCTCCCGTCTCTAGTTCCAGCTCCTGCCAACCTAGCAGTTCGAAAGCAAGAAATTGCAAGTAGATAAATAGGTACCACTTTGGTGGGAAGGTAACAGCGTTCCATGTGCCTTGGGGTTTAGTCATGCAACGGAGATGAGCACTGCAACCCTAGAGTCGGATTCGACTGGCTTTTGAGCAAGGGAACCTTTACCTTTTACCTATGTGTGTATGCCTGGAAGTCATGGTTGACTTCTGGCAACCCCTAGTGGGGCTTGGACATTTCAGAGAGGTGGCTTACTGTTGTCTGTCTCTGCATCCCAGCTTTGGTATTCCTTGGAGGTCTCCTTTCCAACTGCTTGCCAGGGTCGGCCCTGCTTAGCTTCTGAGATCTGACAATTTATTTATAGCTTTAAAATGGCGGGAAACAGACACCTCACTTCATTTGTTATTGGAAAACGTGTATCCCATCTTTCCCTTAGCTCAGCATTGCACACGATCTGTTCAAACTGTAAGATCTTGTTTTGTCTTTCTAAGGCTTAGAGAAACAAAGTAAAACACATTAATTATAACCCCAAAATCAGACAAAGAACAGAGTAAAAAGCACAGGAGAGAAGCCTAACAACATCCAAATAACAATACTTATTCAAAGTATTACTGGGAAAATAAATGGTTTTAGAAACCTTCAGAAATTTTATCAAGGAGGTAGGTTTGCAACCCTACCCAAGCAGCCCCTTCCAGAGACTAAGTTCTTACAATCAAGACAAACAGACTAGCTTGGGGTGGGTTCAGTTGGCAACGCCAGGGCTTAATAAGTACAGCAAGCAGAAGCAGTCACAAAAACTATTCAAGGCCGGAAACTGCTATCTCAGGATTGTTTCAGATTTTAATTTCATTTTGTCCTGGCTTGACATTAAGGAATAGTTGCCACGTTTCAAGAAGCCTTCCTCTTAAGTGGTTAAAAACTCCTGAGGTGGGAACTCACAAATGAAAGACTGTAGATACTGTAATTCAAAAATCTAACTATTAAGCTGCCCCCATTGTTTTAAGATTTTTTAAAAAAATTGTGATACAAATAGTGGGTATTTCACTGCAGGTGACTGTTGTAAATAATCAATGTAAACACAGATTTATTTTTCCGTTTGAGTAACTGCGAAGTTGATAATAATAACAATACAGAGAATCTAGGCAGAAATTCCAAACAACTTCATATAGCTCATCAAGGCCCAATTCATGGAAACTCAACCGTGGAGTTAAAACATCTAAATGCAAGGAAGGGCACTTCAAAGAAAAGGCCATCAGAGTCATATCTTCCTACATTGTTAATATTTTTATTTTTTTAATGTGTCTATATCACAGCAGACATTGGCTGATGGTAACGGGCTTTACTGCTAGTGTGTCTATAACACAGTAGACATTGGCTGATGATGCACAATGGTGATGGTGGTGCACTTAGGACAATTCACACATGTCCTTTTTAAGAAACACAAGATGGTGGCACAGGAGCATTAGTATTAGGAAATTATTCACCCTCTCATAGCCTGACACTGTTCATCATAGCTTGCAACACAAGCCTGGGACCTTGGGAATTGGAAAGATCCAGTAACCTGCCCCATGGCCAAGACAATTCAGCTACTGCTCCGTCAGAACTTGGGTGACCTGCAGGGGAGGGTGAGTTCAGGACTGGAGAGATGAGTGAGCACTTTGCTTTTTCTACAGAATGGGCAAGTCTCTGAGCTGGCAGTGGTATATAACAGATCTCTTTTCTTCAAGGGCTTACCCAGAACTGGAGTCAGACCCATACCTGAATCAGGACAGAAGAAAGAAGAGGGATGGAAGAGTTGTCTTAGGCTATGGGGAAGATGGACAGTTCCATCCAGATTCTTGACTCTGCATAAGATTTGCCAAAGGATGCAAAATTTCCAAAAATATGAAGGAAAGGTAGGAGGTGTGGTTCAGCGGTAGTACATACACTTTGTATACAGATTACAGATTCAATCTCTGGTATTTTCAGTAAAAGAATCATAAGTATTTGACATTTTCCAGGTCATATTTTGAGGCCTTGCAGGGAAAAGAAATGTTGAGATAGAAGTTTAAAGGCTACGAATTTGGAGACTCTAAAACAGTAGTTGTTTTCTTACTCAGCCTCAATACCATAAAGACTGTAGATACTGTAATTCAAAAAGATCATAGTTCTGCAAGTTCTTCCCTTGACTTTCCACCTACACACTCATCCACATGCCCAGCTTCTCAATGAGATCAGCTCTCATTCTGCACTCTCCTCACTTTCATTAAGATTGTGTGGGAGAGAGTATAGCTCAGAGCAGGCATTTAACTGACTCATACTGGCAACATTCTAAAGGAAACAGTTTTGGGGAGACAGATAAGTGGTAGATACATGCACAATTGTTACTGAAGTACAATCCCTGACTTTGAAACGGAAAAGTGTTTTTTTCTTAGTTAAGGAGCTACATCTTCTTTCTCAGAAGTTGCTGTAAAGTCCACCCAAATATTCCGTGGCAGATCCCCCTTTGCCTCTGCTAGAAAAGCCTTGGTGGATATGGTGTCATTACCATCACTGCTAATGGCTATGGCATTATAATAACCATAATGAAGTGCATCAGCAAGAGAATCAAGAGCCACTTAACAAGGCATGTAGTATGGATCAGTACCATCATCACCATTACCGGCAAATGTGTCTTCTTCCTGGTGCAGACGAATGGTTAGTATTTTTATAGATGTGAACCTCAGCTTCCCCTTTCCACTTCCAACCAGTGTATTCATTCGGACAGTTGGGTTTTCCACACACATACACACACACACACACACACAGAGAGAGAGAGAGAGAGAGAGAGAGAGAGAGAGAGAGAGAACAGAGAAGCTGACACACAGCCAATCCGGCTCCTCATCCTACCACCTGAGACAGGTGGTTTATGCCCATCTGCTTTTAGTTCTATATTTAAAATACGTGTTCCCCCAACATTTAGGGACTTACCCTTAAGACAATTAAAGTCTGTCAGACTCCTAGCTACAGCTAGCCCCCCCCCCCATTTTTTGTTTGTTTGTTTGTTTGAAAGACAGATCTGAAGCGGAGTAGACCCACTTGTACACTGCTTTCTAATCTACCCAGTCTTGTCCACCCTGGAGTCATCTGGACTGACTACAAATTTATTTATGATCTTTTATAGAAAATTCAATACAACTAAAATGAATCTTAAGAACAAAAACACACTGACATAAGCCAAGTTCAGACTGGAAGTTTGCCCCGATAAAGGCATGTTTCTGAAACGTTCCACAACCTATTAAAGGGGCCGTTCACACAGGCACATCTGTCAGGTGTTCCCCACCCGTACTCAACCCATCTTGTAACGCTTCGTTCCCGAGTTTAAAAGATACCTGGTGAAAGTGGTAGCAAACCCTGGAAAGCCACGCCTTACAGCCGTGCCTCTGAGCCAACAGTGTGAATGCTCACTTGCACCTCCTCCCTGGTATGCTCCCGCATCAGTCGGTGCAGTGTGACCGGGAAAACCCAGAACAGTTTGTTCCGGCTCTTTTTTGCCACGACTCCCTCCCGCTTCAAACTGCCAGTCTGAACTTGGCCATAGATTTAAAAGAAATTGTTTTAACAAAGGTAAATATAATTTAATAGCTAAAAGGGCACTACTTGTTTTACTTTGCTTTGGAACATGCAGGATTTTACATCTGAGACATAGCAATGCAGTCGCTTCTAAGAGGGATGCAATTTGTACATAATGTTCTACCAATTCTGCAGTTCAACTTAAATGACATAAAACAACTCTACAAGTCTGTACTCCCCTAAGATGTTCTATAGATAATTCTGGTTTGGAAGCAATTGACCTAGGTGATACTGATAAAATACTAGTCTTCCTACCTAGAGTTCATATTTAGTAGAATTATATTTTAGAAGGGGAATGAAAGAGTATGATTTTTGGTATTTGGGTACCAAGTTATAAAGAGTTATGGAATGCTTCATTTACTTGAAACGTCTTATTAGATCAACAATCATGAACTGAATTTTCGTTGGGATTATTTCCATGTAGTACAACAAGGGGGATTCCCATTTGCACATTCTACAATTTAGCAACCTTAAGCCTAGAAAATGACTATCTACATGTGTAGCAGTTCACTGAATTGCCAAGTGGAGATTATTGTTGTGCAGAATGGAGAAAAGATTAAGAAATATGGGAAACATTAGGATGACAAGTCGGTCATGTTCTCACCAATAGAGAGAAGTATGCAACAAGAAGCAACACTATTTTATTTGGGTTTCTTAAATCAATAGTGCAATCTTCTGCAGAGTTATTCCAGTCAAAGCCCAATGAAATCAATGACCTAGACTGGAGTAACTCTGCATAGGAATATACTGAACGATTCTTAATTGCTAAGTGAATTTAACTAAGGAGCAATTCACACATTTATTTTTAAGCAGAGTGACACATTATGCATGAGGAGCTATTTATGCAAAATCAGCCAAATATGAAAAAGAGAGAAATGTTTCCATGTCAGAGAAAATTGTTGACAATTAGCTGTTTCTCTGACATGGCAAGCCCTTCAACTTGGTCTATGTCTGCAAGGTGTATTTCCCTGTTAACAGCTGCCCACATGGAGATGTGGAAGTAAAGCCAGCCTGTGATTCATTTTACCATCTCAAAAACAAATATAGCCGTTGGCCCAAAAGCAAGCATGTGACAATATTAAATTATTAGCAGACTTGAAAGCTTATTCTGGTCCATCAACTGGCCCAAAGACTGGTGTTTATGCACAAAAATTCAGCTCAGGGATGAATGCTTGTGTTTCCCTTGATTGCAGTGGGAGCTGCACCTTTTTACACCAAGACACAGCTTGGATTTCTATGCATAACATTTGCTGTAAGTTATTATTATCATTATTTATCATTGTAAACAGAGCTTGGCCATTTTGGGTTTTGTTCCATGGAAAGGGGAAAAATGAAAATTAGGCTCTTAGTGTTAATCAGTTACATCACTGCTATTCTCCTTCTGAAACTCAATGCCGTCTTCATAAAACGTTCTTTGCTGGGCCATTCCCTGTTGGCATAGAAGCAGCAGTAGGAGTATTTACCATTATCAACAACATTGTGGTTCTTTAAATGAGCTCTAATGGTTGTTGTCTGTAGATTCAAGCCTTAAAGAAGCTTTTAATTTTCATTTGTAATTTAACCTTCTACACTGTGTATAAAACTGAGCTGCATTTTAAAGGAGTTGCCTCAAGCAGTGGCTGTGGAACACAAGATGTCCTTCATATGTAGAGCAATATAATAATGTTACCTAAATAAGGCAAAGGCCTAGCAAATCATCCCACAGTATTCCAAAGATTCCTTCTCTCTGCCAATGTGGTATAGGCCAGTAAATTGGACTAAAACTAAGAAGTCCAGGTTCAGATCTCCTCTCAGTTACAACAGTCACGGGATGACCTTGGATTGGCAAGTGTCTCTTTATGTAACCTATCTCACAATTTATAGTGAAGTCAAAATGGGAGGGAGCTGCCATGTTTTATCACCCTGAGCTCTTCTAGGAGCATAAAAATGAAAGGAAAAATCGATGTCAAAGCAGCATAACTATGGTTTGCACTGTGGGGCTTCCCCTCAGAAACTGAAATATGCAGAATACGAAACCACTTATTACCTTACATTCAAAGAAAAGGTGTTGAGATCCAAAGATATTACTTTGGAGGATTTAAACTACTATAATGTTCTATTCCAGAACTTTTAATGTATGCACAGGAGCTACAGTGCACAAACAGGAAATATGTTATCTCCCATGAATTGAAAATCATGTACAAACTGAAAATTCCCATAAAGTTCAAAACCTTGTTTCACATTCCAGGAAACTAAGGTGAGAGGACATTGTTCAGACTGAGTTCCGTGTGCCACAATGGAACTTCATGGAGCTTGATATATAGCCATCAACATCAGATGAAAAATGCCAACTTCACAGAGCAAAGGGGGCATATGTAAAAACATTTTGTTGGCAAATATTTTAACTAGTGCTTCTATGCCGCAGAACAGATAAACAATTGCAGCTTAATAAGTCAGTTAAAAATTCCACTACAGATCTTCAAAGAGGGCAGCATAAGAAAACACATTACTGAATACAACAGTATACAGAGTGAGTTCTGAAAAAGACACATCCAAAAAGCACATACTCATACAAAAAGCCATTCTGGAAAGAAACTTCACAACAAACAATAATAAAAACATTTCCTTTTCCTTCAAGTTTATGAAGAGGTTATATGACCCCATGTACCTAATGCAATAACTTGAGAATGATGCATGAAATGAAAAATCCTGCCAGTCTAAAGAGAATATCTACTCAGCAGTGCAATCTCCACTTGTTTATAAATATTAGACAGTGAGATCCAAGCCTAAAGATATATAATGTAGGTTCCTAATATAAAATTAATTCTTGGCTGACAAAATGGTGTACCCCATAACAGTTATGTATGCAACACAGCTCTAAATGTCATTTTTGTTGAGGTTGCTTAAGACTTTTCATCACTTTTAACCAGAGGTCATTTCGGGGGGGATCGCGGGGGATCCTGCCTCTCCCCACCCCTGCCTGCCTGGGGCCAGGGAGGGCCTTCGCGGGGCTTCCTTGCACTCCCGCCGGCCTTGCAGGTCCACCGCCGGGCCCCTCATGGGGCTCGGCAGTGGAGCTGCAAGGCCGGCGGTGGCGGCCGGGACCGTTGGGGGCGAGGTGTGTGGCCTTATGACACACTTCCGGTGATGTCAGGGGGTGTGGCCTTATGACACAGTTCCGGTGATGTCAGGGGGTGTGGCATATGCTAATGAGTTATGCTAATGAGTTCCCCTAGCTCTTTTTCTACGAAATGACCCCTGCTTTTAACAGTCCGACTCATTCCTATGTATTTGTCTAATATAAAAAAGCTCTTATACCCATTCACTGGAGAATGTGAAACCAATCTCATTCAAGTCAGCAACTTAAACCAAAAGAATCAAGTACTGGATTGTTTTCTCTTACTGATATGCTTCATTCTGAAATTGGTGTCTGTTCTTGTTCCTTGTTTTTCTTGCACAAATATTTGTACAAGCTTTTGCACAATCGGTCTCAATGGAAATCTTGTATTAGTGTAAAACAGGGAGGGGGTACATTTAATTGGCTAGCATATCTTTATGCTTTACATCCACTACCAAGTCATTTTGCCAGATAATAGCAGTGCTGTAAAGTGTGTCATATATCAGCCATGGATCTGAATGGAATCTGTTTTCAAGGAATAATGAGATCAGTCATGAAAACAGATCTGCCTGCCTTTATTCTTGGGTTATTCCATCTAATACATCATGCTGGGCTAGTTGTGTTCTTCTAGGCTTTCAGATTGTTTGTTTATATTCCTAACAGTAATCTCTGTGTGGAGCCAATCCAGTTCTACACTAGGAAGGCTATGCCTGACATTCCTTTCTGCTTTCAATCAACAAAATTTACCCTGTGGATAGGTTTTGTTGTCAAAACTCATCTATATTTTACATCATCTATATTTTACCAACTAATTCAGTGTAGAAGCCCACACAGTCTCTGGTTAGTTGGTGGAACAACCCTTCTCAGGAAGGTCTCTTTTGTACTACATTGCTGAGCACTACCACCCTGAGGGTTGAAAACATGGTTGCACTTACCTGTAACTCATGTTTATCAAGTGATCATCTGTGCAGTTACATAGGAGACATTACCCATGTGGGACTAAACAGTGACCACAATGAAGTAACTAAGTCCAGGACTTAGGTGGTGGTCAGCTCCTATCATTATTTACATTATTGAAAACAATAATTTGGCCTTGACCACTGCTCACTTCCAATGCATCAACTATTCTGCCGTGTTTATATCTTCCATTTCACACAAATTATGTCAGAACCTGACTTCTAGGGCTAGAAAAAACTGAGTTGTTTCATGTTGCAGTCATTCCATGAGAAGTTTTAATATTCAAACATTTACCTGAAATATACTTTTAAAAACAAATCAATAATTACCTCTGCTTGTAAAATTATGTGTGGATTGTTTAATTTTTAAGTTAAAAAACAGATCCTCATCATCAGTTGTTTAAACCAAGCAAAAAACCCCAAACAAGCCATATTCAAATCCTCCCTCCCCCTCCCCAACAAAATTCAGAAAGAGTTAAAACAGCAAATAAAATTATGAAAGCACTAATGATATTTTTATAACAGAGCTCCTGCTATTCAGCTGTATTTCAGCAAAAACATTGCACATTTTGATGACTGTCAAAATTTACATAACTTACTCTACATGAATTAACTATGAGGTATAAAATGCAACTTTGGCTGAATAAAACCAAAGCAATTGTAATGCAGGATTTCAGGCAGTACTAAAATAATATGACATCAGAAAAGCCAACAACAGCAACAACAAAATGAATATTGTGCGGGGCAACCTAGTCAACATTCAGAGTTATTATGCAGAAATAAATGAAGCAGCAGAAGATAAGCAAGAAATGCACATAAAGTGTTTGCAAAGGCAACAATACTTTTATTTTGAAAAAGCATACACCCCCCACATAGTTTTAGATTATATTTTGAAATATTTTTATTATTTGTATTTGGGGTTATTTAGGTGTGTGGGTATACACACATGCATATAGGGTGTCTACAAACAAACTCTGTGGTCAGGTATTGAAAAGTATCCAGCAGTGCAAGTTATAAATATGATATAAATATAATAGAATGTCTTGAAAACATTAACCATAAAAGAAACCAGCTCCAGTCTTTTAACATCTGTCCTAAGGATTCTCACCATTTATCTGCTGATCAAAATTTCATACGATGCCAAAAAAAAAAAAAAAAAATTCCCAACCCCACAAACATCACTATGAAGTCAAAAGGACTTGGTGGGGGGATCTTTGTTTCTCACTAAAAGCCTAAAAGTTATACCCAACTGCAGCAAGAAGAGTAAAGAGGTTGTTATTCATATTAACTACATTTACATTCCTATCGCAACAACCAGAGAGCTAATAGTGGGGTTATTAACATAACAAACGTAAATGTTCTATATAAATAATACTGTTTCAGGCCAGCAACCGCTCATCTGACAGCATTTAGGCACAGGCTCAACATCTGTTTATGAACACTTTGCCTAATGATATCATCAGATATCATTAAGTGCGGCAGAATACAGCACAGAGGCAGGTGCAGCTGCCTTCAGTACCCATCACAGAGGAAGAAAAGAGCTGCATTCCCGATCCGAAAACCCATCATTAGGACAATTTTCTTCGACAAACCAGCCCTGTGATTTCAATCTGTATATCACCTGTAATTGTAGTTTTTAGCAAGAAGCTGATTCTATACATTTAGCAACGGATCACGTTGATGGCCTGAATACTGGAAACACATTTGTGGTACCAGCTGCAGCAGCTTTTTTTAGAGCCTGTGTTAACAAAATACTGCTAACAAGGCAATGCTTGGAGTGCAGCTTTGTTTCTCTTTCTTGTTCATAGTGTTTAGACGTGCATAATTATGGAAATTAGCGATTGATTGCTTCTCAATAATAATTGATTATTGGTCACTGAACCTTTGCCAAAGCACTTCACTGGGAGGTGAGCAGAGGAGCTAAGTGAGAACTCAGCCCTACTAAGAATTGGAAAGGAAGGGTCCAAGAGAACCTTCGATTTCTTTATCAGTTTCCACAGTAAACAGAGCAAAAGGATAACAGAATGTCCCAAAGCCTTGCTTGCCCGCAGGCAAATTGTAGAGATCACAGGAAGCCTGCCGAATTTTCCCGGTGGACTACGAAAGAAACATATATCATTTTTATATATGTCAGTTGCTCTTTGATTCGAAAACATTTTTGCTCATTTAATTTTTCTTTTTCAATCGGCTTTCTTAAATTGTACAATTTAAGGGTTATACCAAAAAAAACCCACAACAACCAACCCAAACAAATATCAATTTTTCAATCAAAACAACCTGACAAGATAGGGCACCATCTTCCTTAGGAAAGATGCAGAAGCAGCAAAGGATCATCTATTGTTACAAACAAGACAGTCCTGACTTAAAAATGACTGTAGTCTTTTGATCTCTTTTATATTAATTGCAAATTAACAATTCCAGACTAGGGTAACATTGTGGCATTCTGGGGGTGAAATAGGATGGCACTGTTAACAATGCTGTTATTAGTGGCCTAATCACCCACTGTTGATTTGGATATATTTCTATTAAATTCAATATAAATATATTGGCCTTAAAGAAGCTGCACAAAAATGGAACATCTGTATTCGTTTGGCAGTAAATATACATTATTAGTGGCTACTCAAATGCTTAAGTCAGGATTTCTGAGTCAGTTAAGATTAAAGTAAACAGATACAACACTTGATCTTCGCCAAAAGGCTGAGAATAAAGTAAAAATATGAATACAATTTTGACACTATGTCCTATTCATCTTTAGCATGCTTGTTTAATGTATTTAATTTCAAGACAGACATGTATCTTTGATAGCACTATGTCTATTCAGAAATAAGTTCTGAAATTAAATTATCTATTTTGGTCATGAACGCTTTCTTGAAGCTAGCATAGTTAGTTCTTCCACTGTGCTGCGGCAACATCAGATGATGCAACATAAGAAAAGAGATGGCTGCTGCTGATGATCAGCCAAGGAGGTGGGAAGGGGCATGATCTTTCCGGAAGGGGATATGAGATGTATGGTGGACACGGGCCAGTTACATCTGGTTCATGCATGGATCAGCAACTCCACTGGGTATACCCGACCTTTCAGGAGCTATGGACTTGCACACTATCTTTCTGATTAGTGCTGACATAGATTCACCTGCTGAGGGGGTCATGAGCTTCCACTTGCTAGGTTGCCACCTCGTTCTGTGTTTTGCATCCTCTTGCAAGTCGCCCCTACTACTATCAAAACCCAGATGCCTGAAAGTTGCAAAAAGCATTAGACCAAACAATGTCACACTTCAATTCAAACATTAGCATACTTAAACAGATGACAATAAGATTAGGCAGGGAGGGCTGGCAATCTTTAAGGGAACACTTTAAATTTTACTCCTGTGCTCATACCAAACTGGGAAAACTGCAAACAACATATTTTGCTGCAGATTTTGACTTTTTAAAAAAGGCCATATTAACACTAGATCAGCTCATAATCTGAAATAATGATTTTACTAACTTTGTGATAAGTGACATGTATATGTAACAACATATATTTGCATTATATTCAATTTGAGACACTTATTAACATTCCATTTGGACCAGTTGTCTGCAGTACTTCCTCTTTATTAAATTCTTAGGTAATTAATTCTTAATGACAAAAGCTGTACTTTTTAAGCATAAATAGTTGTGCAATCCTTTCAAACCTGATATACAAATATTGAGAGAGAGGTGGAAAAGAGAGTTAAAACAACCTATCCTACAAGCTTAGAAAAACTGTTCTCTGTAATATTCAGTACTGTAGTCCTAAGGGCAGATAGGGGCCACCAAAGAGGAAGAAAGGAAGGGGAACAACAACAATAAACACACCAAGAATCCAATGGGAATAAAAACAGGCTACAGCTTTATTGATTGCAGCATATGGAACTTTGGAGCAGCATAGGGCATTGGGTGACCTGCCTGTTGGCTGATGAACCCCAGTCCCAGCCCACCTGCCAGGCCAACCAGGAGTGGCAAGCCAGTGTTCCCACAAAGGCCTATGGGTAGACCCTTGCCACTGGGGAGTGGAGCTAGGAAACTGCCCGTGAGCCAGGCATGCCGCCTTAAGGCTTTACCCCCAAGACTCCTAAAGAGGGTCCCTGCCAGGGGAGGCAGACATTCAGGCACAGCCTCCTCCGAAATAGTTCTGGTCCAGTGCCTGAAACCCTCATAAGGCTGTGACAAGAACAGAGTAACAAGTAAACAACCATGCAACCCAAATAATAAAGGGAGGAAGGGTGGGGTATGTCGTGGACCAGCCAGAGCCAGCCAGTCCTGATGACCAGGAAGGCGTAAGTGGTGAAGGAGGAGCAGCAGCTGGGCCCAACTCACAGTTGCCAGCTGATGGATGGTCCCCTGAAGCTACCACTGTTCAACTGACACAAGAGTTACCATCTGCAGACAATGCTTCTGTCGTCCCAGCACAGAACCCAGACAAAGTCCCCAGGGCTAGCTCGCCTCCTGGGTCTCCAGAGCCACTACAGCACAGGTGCCGAAGGGCATGACACGAGTGGCTTGAGAGGAGGTGGAGTGCACACCTAGCTGACAGAAGACACCTGGAACTAACTAGCCTCAAGGAATGCCCACACACTGGCCAAACGCAGCCCAGGTATGAACCCAGTGGCTCATGCATAAATGAAGACCAGGAAGAAGCAATGGAAGATACGAGTTCTCTTACCGCTGACTCTGCCGCCACTGAACCGGACCCTGCTTCATTCTTGTGACCTTGAATCAGCCTCAAACATCTCGACTTTCACCTTTAGACCTCTTGGACTGACTTTCAGATTCAGCTCTTGGACTCGCTCATACTAACTCTGATAACAGCTCTCCAACTTGATTTCTGATTGACAGACTGGCGTTAGACTATGCTATCTGGTTTGTGTATCTATCCTGTCTTGCTTGGCTTGGGCACATCCCAGCATCAGCCATGACCTAGCAGGATTGGGACAGGGCATCCAAAGCAAAACAGAGTGGAAAGGGCAGCAGGCAGAGCAAAGCCAACACTTCTCCCAAGCCTGACCCCCCCAGCCTCCCAAGACGTTCCTGAAAGAAGCAGCCTGCTGGCCCAGCCAGCCCCAGAGCTGCTGCAGCTGGCACCACCCACCCATGCCATGGCAGCAACATGTGGTCTTCTTCCCAGCCAGCTTCCCCCATCTGCCCTGTGGCCACAAAGCAGCCACCGGTAAGTGAGAGGGCATGGATTGAGCTTAAGTTTCCATTGTGTGCGAATTTCTGTTGGGAATCTATTGGATTGAATGAACAGGAGAAAGTCCTCTAATTGCTAGTATATGGACATTGATGGCTTGTAGACAAGACGCATAATTCACTGGATCTAGAATTGCACAGTAATGACAAGAATTTGGTTAGCAGTTTGTACACTTCTCCACCTGACCTTACTAGCATCCTTTTTGGTAACAATGACACTTCTGGTAACATACATTAGACCTTGTCCCAAAGAAAGCGGCAATGTACAGGATAAGACAGTAAAAAGCTAAAAGTACTGACCATGACATTTAGATTGTGAACATTTGCTTAATTTAGGCTTGTGTGTTTAACACAGACTTAGCTTAACACAGTTTAACACAACAGTTTAGCACAATCTGCTGTAAAGAATCATAAAACATGCCTTAGTATATACACTGGTTTGAAATGGTGAGGGTGTGCATGTTCTGTGCTAAACACAAGTGGAAGGAACTACTTTGTATGGAGCTATTCATGAAGTTGTCTAGATTGTACCTTTGTTTGATTTAGTTTGACTTGATGAATTCCAAGTAGGGATGTATGGGACCTCCCATCCAAATTTTACTAGTCCTAGTAAATCTTATCTTGCTTCCCTCACAATTTATCAGGTATTCTACTTGACCAAGAGCCACCAAATTATTCTCAATTTTTTTCTGGAGGCATATAGAACACTAATACATAAAGAGGGCAGTGATACATCACTACCATGGTCTCATAGACCTATTTCTCTGCTAAATGTAACTACAAATGTTTGCCACAATAATGGCAGAAAGATTAATAAAATGCATACTGAATTAAATACAAACTGTTCAAACAGGTTTTGTACCAAAAAGGTACATGAAAGATAATATATGGTTTATAATAGATGCAATCAAATTTGTGAATAAGAAGAAAGAAAGTAGTGTTACTATTTCTAGATGCAGAGAAAGTATTGACAATTTAATATGGCCTTTCTTACTGAATGTTTTAAAAAATATGGTCTGTGGTCCTGCATTTTGGAGCTGGATGCATGGAACATACTTAAACCAACAAACAAAGATTTTAACTAATGGGAAATTACTGGAAGCAATTTCAATTGAAAAAGGAACACATCTGGGATGTCCTTTATCCCCTTTATTATTTATACCAACGATAGAGATTTTAGCTGTAAAGATGTCAGCTATGCTGCCATGGGGGTCGGGGAGTTCATTCTGTGTCTTGTTCATTGTTATTGCATTCCTATCCCTGCTGCTATGCCTTCGCTGTAACGCTTATCTTCTACAGATGTGCAGGAGGATGTTGTGTTGTCTGGAGGGCCCCTATGTACCGTGAGAGACTCCTGGTTCTCAGCTTTAGCCATTTAACGGTTGCCTGACTTATCCCGCATGCGGGAGGGTCCCTAATTGGCCAATGCCTTGGGGGGGTGCATATGAATACCCTATATCCTATTATGCTCTAGTGGCTGCGGCCATTCCTAACAGTGCCTATGTTACTGCATCTATAGCTTTGCAATAAAAGTATAACCGTTCCTGAATGTGTGTACTTCATTGTTGGCTGTGGGTTCTGACAAAAGATTAGACAAGACAACAGAATTAAGGGAATAAAAGTGGATGATGTAGAGTTCAAAATGAAAAATTATGCAGACTATGTGGTTCTGACAGTCTTGAATCCCCTGAAATCATTGCAATATGTAACTGAACATACTGAAGAATTTGGATGTCTATCAGGCTGTGAAGAAACACATTTTTTCTTTGGAGGTTTGAAATAAGCCAAACTTTCACTCTGAAATTAATTTTTTCCCCTCTCTGGGCAGAGAGCAGGCAGGAAGGGGGGAGGTACATCTGGAATTTTCTTTCCAGATGTACCTCAGCCCACCTTCATACAAACGCTAACAGATCTAGCAAGAGAAATAATGAGTGGGTCAAATTCTCTCACTTCTCCAAGCAGGGAGCAGAGATCTGGAGGACTTAAATACTAGAGAGACTTCAAGAAGGAAATTTCTGGAAACTTCAGGGAAAAAACTTTGAACTGGACTGACCTGGTCAATGGGCAGGGAAAAGATAGGTGATAAAACTCAGGGAGTGAGGAGGAAGGTGTCTTGGGTGTGGAGTCCATCAGAGCAGACAGAACTCTTCACTGAGCTTTAGAGGAGGCACCCACTGACCATGTGCTAGCCTGGAAGAGTGGGGAAAGTGTCAAGGTAATGGTAGCTCTGTGGAGATCTGTAACTTCCTAAGCTAAGAAGCCAGCCCTGTATTTTAATGTCTGATATGTCATGTATAGAGAAAGGGACAGAAGAATTGTGTTTTACCAACTTCTTTTGAATACCTTACTCAAACTGGTGCTGTGCTAAAAATATGCTTGTGAACATTTTCTTTTAAATAAATACTTTATAACTTTTGATGCTGGTAGTGGTTCTCTGTACTACATAAACCTCCACTGTCTTGGACATGCTATTTTAAAAGGGGCACCAGGGGGGAAACAGGCAGTTGGCAAGTGGCTGTTCCTCTAAGGGTGCACAAGGCAGTAAACTGATCCCATGGTGACCAAATGCTGGGCAGTGGGATTCACAGGTGAAAACCCTCAGAACATGGAAGGGAAGCTGGGAGTCCTGATCCTCCCAGCAGACAATTTGTACAAAGGTCAGGTGGTGGTGGTTGATTACCAGAGAGAGAGAAAAGCCTCTCCAGGTGTTTTGAAAACCTTGGAGGGCAGGATGGAACAGGGTCTGCAGGCCAGAGCAGGCCCATCCCATCACACAAGCTATAAAATTAACAGGGGAAAAGACAGAAATAATAATGAAATTTTAAACACAATAAGAAGAGAGTATAAAGAGCACAAAGTGCTCAACAACCACTGATCCTATTAAATATTTTGGAATAAATGTGACTGGGCAAAACTGTAATCTTTTAAAAAATAACTACCAGAAAACTTGGAAACAGATATAAGCAGATTTATTAATATGGAAAAAACTAAAACTCTCATGGCTGGAAAGAATCTCTGCAATCAAAATGAATGTGCTGCCAAAACTAAAATTTTTGTTCCAAATGTTACCCATATACATGGAAGAAAGAATATCGAAAGAGTAGCAAAGACAGATAAATGAATTTATTTGGAATGGCAAAAAAACCAAGAATAACCTTCAAAATATTACAAGAGAGGATGATTAGCAGTCCCAAATATAAAACTGTATTACCAAGCAGCAGGTCTGGTCTGGATTGTAAACTGGATTAAAAACCCAAGACAAAGAATAGTAAAATTAACATCAGCAGATCTTGATGAAGGCCTACACAATTATTTATGGATTAAGAAATCAACTAAAAAGATCATAACACAAGAAAGAAATCATGTAATCAGAGATGGACTTTTGAGAATATGGTTTACATGCCAGTATTAATTGAGCCCCTCAAACTCTTTGCTTTTGTCCTGAATAGAAGCTCATTATGATAAGAACATAAGAAATAAAAACGTTTTATAAGATATGGCATGATGATAAACACTCAGGGGAAAATCAAGCCTTGTCACGATATTAAATATAAAGACATAAACATTCAATTGCTGACATATTATCAATTAGTCTCAAGACTAAAGAAAATCATGAGTACTGAAGGTGGAGTTCTAAGAGATGTAACTAGATTTGAGCAGCTGATTATATATTTTTTTTACTAAAATGGATATACAAGATTTTACTCCAGCTAGAAACAGAAGATGAACAAGTGGAAAAAATATATGATTAAGTGGATGCAAAACCTGAAAGAACAGATATCTATGCAACACTGGAAATGACTATGGGGAAAAGATATCACATTTACAGTCAGGCAGACACTAAGAGAAAATGGGTACAAAATGGTTTTCAGATGGTATATAACTGCAAAGGATGTTGAGAGAGCACATAAAAAACTGCAAAGAAAATTGCTGGAAATCTCAAAACATAAAGGGAATCTTCTTTCATATGTGGTGGACTTGTAAAAAAGCAAAAAGATATTGGAAAGAAATACAGCAAAAAACAATAACATATTAAAGTTTAAATTCCCAGTGGAAGCTAAGAGCATGCTATTAGGTGTTCTGCCTAACAAATTATCAAAAAAATTAGAAGAGCTATTCAAATACACGGTGACAGCGGCTAGAACTTTTTATGCAGCAAAATGGAAACTAGACGTCTGCCCACATTTAGAAGAATGGAAAAATAAACTTGCTGAATATGCAGTAATGGCAAAATTAACAACCTACTTGAGAAACAGGTCTATTACAAAATTTGAGGAGAGATGGAATGTGTATTATGTGTATTATGCTAACAGTAGACAAACTTAAAGTGAGAAAATATCATATACAAATGTGTGATAATGAAACAGAAGCAGAATTAAAATCTGTTCCAAATGTATCTCGAATATAAATAGGTTCTTGATATGCAATATATAATAGTTTTTCTTTTACACCTTTATACTATTTATCTAGCTATTAAAGGTTCTAATTAATATGTAGAAGTGTCGAAAATATGCTATACTGAAGATGTAGTAATGCTGAAACTAGTGCTGTATTCAAAGTAGACTAGTTATGAAGTTTGAAATGTAAAACTTAAATAATGGACACAATTGTACCCCAACAAAAATAAGAACTATTGTATTTTATAGATATCTTAAAAATTATAATGAAGGGGATGAAAGGGAAATATTCTCTGTCCTATACATTTTGTACTACATGACTGTCTTCGACAAACACAATTATGTTGTCTAACCCGCTTTTGATCTTTCTCTTTTCTTTTCTGTACCCCCACAGTTTTCCTAAATTAAAAAAGGGGAGGGGGAGATTTCACTTTGTGTTGGCAACTCCAGTTCCAAGTACTATTATCTTAGACCTGTTCCAGAAAAGAGTGAGAATGTCTGTCCATATCTGGCACTGTTCATGCTGTTGAGGATTCATATTGCCTTAACTTGTCTGTCAAATAGTATGAAAGATACTGAGGGGGGAAAAGTATAACCAATTTTCTAAATGAAGAGTGAAGTAAGATATTTATAGATAGATCTTCATATGCAGCAAATTATTTGCAGATGCAAACCAGAAAGCTAGTTTCAGAAGCCCATAAGGCTTTTTTTTCTCTATCTTTTTTTTAAAAAAAAAAACAGATGCAAGTTAAGAGAGGCATCTTTCACGGATTTTCAGATATAAGAAATGTTAGACCATGATAGGTTTCCTTTTCTTATCATTACTCTGCACACAAATTACGTTCAACAGGTATTTTATTTACAACTCTCACCTAAAATTAGCATTGCTTGAATAGTAGTTCTCCATCATACAACACATCTTAAAACAACCATTGGCCACCAATGCCCCCCAACATCCTTAAACAGCAAATAAGTAGTGAAGGGAAGAATCCAACTCCATTCTAACGAACAAGAATTCTCCAGCTGGCTTCCCTTAAAGATTGACTGTAGACAAAGCAGGCCAATTAATAAACTATGAAATACTGAATAACATCTTCTTCTGCTAATTCATAAATCAGACCTTTTGAACTTAGAACAGAAATTTGCATAGAACATGCTGTGAATAAAATAGAATTGTATCTTGTTTTACAGAGTCATCAAGGTTAGGGGTGTGAGATCTGAACTGGAACATACTGATTCTAGTCTTGTACCAAGTCAGTAAGTGCCTATCATACACCCCAGGCCTCCACTGTAATATGGGCATAATTTGGCTCCTTCCACCATGAAGCCAAAGTGGCGATCATGGTGGGGGCCATCTTGCCTCCCTTGGAAGGAGGATGAGGCAGGAGGAGTTGGATGCTGAGCATCCTGACATCTAGGCAGGGGGTGGAGCCTGCTGGTATATACGGACAGCTCCACCTCAGCCTCTTCCTCTTTGGACCATGCGCTCAGCTTGAGGGGAGCTCTGTGGTCAGACTTGTGCACCCAAATCAGGGCCTGCTGGAAGTGGTGGTGACAGAAGTAGTGGTGGCACTGGATTAAGAGAGGGGAGCCTGTGGCAGTGGCGGGCATTGAGCCCGTGACAGCAGGAGTTTGGTGGCAGCAGGCCTTGCAGTGGCAGCCAGGAGGCTGCAGTGTCCTTCAATGTTTAACAGGCCAGGGGGCTGTGCAGCCCACACTGGGTCCCTTAGGGGCCAGGGGCGGAATTTGGGCTGCTGGTGGCATGGGAGTGGGGTGGCTGAGACACAGTTCATGTTCCTTGGGTGGGCACTGTGGAGCTACAGTGGTCCCAGTGTAGCAGCCAGTTCTCACATGACCATGAGTCAGGTTTCAGCTCTGCTTGGTGGCACAGCCTAGCTGGGCCAAGTGTCCTGGTTTCCTGGGGCTTTCCCATTGGGGACAGGGGCAGCCATTTTAGGAGCCAGTTCTTACATGGTCAGTGGTCAGGTCTTGGCCCTGCTTGACGGCACGGCCTTGCCAGGCCAAGCATTCTAGTCTGGGCTAAGGGAGGCCATTTTAGGAGCCTGTCCATCTGGTCACCATAGCAGAGATGGCACTCAAGAAGGGGCAGTTGTATAGGCAAGCAGCCCATCAAGAAGGGGCAGTTGTACAGGCAAGCAGCCCATCAAGAAAGCCCTCCCCCAGGAGGGTGGCTTCTGCCCTCTCCTCTTCTGACAATAAAGAAGATGCTTGGGACAGGCAGGACATTTTGGATAGATTGGCTGCCCTTGAGCAGCATGAGAGAAGGAAGCCTCTGCCAAGGAGTCCTGTGGGGGAAGGCGGGCTAGAACGGCTGCCAATAAGTGTTTCCAGGCCATTTATCTGCTTTAAAAGGCAGATCTGGTGAGCCTTCTGGAGCTGCAGGAGTCACAGGAGCCTGTTCTTGTGGGGACGAAGTTGCCGTGGGTGTGACTGTAGGGCAAGTGACCAGACGGAGGCAGGAACAGCGGCCTTAGATGAGGTCCTTGTTGGAGCAGAGGGTAAATGTGATCAAGCACAACCAAGAGAAGAGAGAAGAGAAGGGATTAGATTTATACCCAGCCCTTCACTACCCAAAGGAGTCTCAGAGCGGCTTACAAACTCCTTTCCCCTCCCCTCCCCACTACAGACACCCTGTGAGGTAGGTGGGGCTGAGAGAGCTCTCTTGAGAATTGCTTGAGAGAACAGCTCTGAAAGAACTTGTGACTGACCCAAGGTCACACCAGCAGCTGCATATGGAGGAGTGGGGAATCAAATCCAGTTCTCCCAGATTAGTGTCCGTGCAGTTAACACTACACCAAACCAAGTGGGTTTACATGGCTATGGGGGCCCTGGAGTCAGCCTGCTGCCTCTGGGACTTTGGTCCTTGCATATTCTGGTAACACTTCACATGCACGTCCTGTTACTCAGCCTGGGGGTTGTTACTCAGTCTGGGGGCAGAGTGCACAACAGGCTGTGTGGGCTATGGCCCTGCTCTGCCTCTTCCCACATGGGGAGCGGCTTATGAGTTGATCCCAGTAAAGGCTTTGCCTTTTGACCTGGCAATGTCATTAGGTGATCACCTCATGGTGGCAACCCGCAATAAGATCTGTAGGGGCTAATACATAGATGTTTTTACCCTTCTCTTTAGGGAACTGGAGGAGAAGGATAAAGCTTAGAAGAAAGGGACAAGAAGAAGTTGAGGATGCACAGGGTTGACAGGACCTGGGCCAATTGGTTGCTTGGCTTCCTGATTTATGCAGGTGTTGTTTCGTGGTCCCAGCCTTTGCGGGCTGGGACTTTATCCCAGTACTTAGACATTGTGTGCCACTGATATATGGATTTCATAGGTCTGGCTTAATTGCAATACGATGAAGAATTCTATATGTGGGCTGCAATTAATCTGGCACTCCACTAGGATCAGATTCACTGACAGTTATGGGTGCAGAGGAAGTCCCCTGCCAGGCCTAATAGTGGTGATCGTTCAAATAGTGGACACATGGTGCACTGCCTTTCCGGGAATTCCGGCATTTGTGCTCCTGTGGGGGGGAGGGGCAGTTCAACAACACCTGCTTTGCTGAGAGTTTTGCTTCCAAGTAGTTTGAGGCCGGAAGCCTTGCAAGTTCTGACATGAGTGTCATGTGGGGGGACCCCACTCTTTTGTGTCAAAATTTTGTTCAGGGTCAAAACTTCATTTAAGGTCCAAGGAGTAAGCTGGAAGTAAGTGAACTGGGTGCAGTGGCTCCAACCAGTGTTCTGGTAAAGGTACCCAGCCCAATTAATGTAAAGACGTTGAAGAAATGGTTGTGGATTTATCCCAGACAGGCTGACAGTTTATATTTTTTGCATGGTTTCACAGAAGATTTTTGCATCCCTTATTGTGGCCCCCAGTTGCCATTTACGGCTGGTAACCTACGCTCGGTCAAGAGACTGGAATGCGTGGTCAGGGCAAAGATCGAAAAGAAGTGTAGAGAACGCAGAGTGTTATGCCCCTTCCTTGCACCTCCAGTCCCTAACCTGCATGTTTCACCCCTAGGGGTGGTATCCGGGAAGGCCCAGGGTGAATTCCACCTCATTCATCACTTGTCCTACCCAAGGGGTGAGTCAGTGAATGACGTGATCCCTGAGCACCTTTGTTTGGTAAGATATTTATCATTTGACCAGGCCATGCACGTTGTTCGGCACTATGGCACAGGGGCTGAGATGGCCAAATGCAATATTAAGTCGGCCGTTCACCTTCTACCAGTCCACTCAAATGATTTCGAGCTGTTAAGTTTTGGTTTTGATGGCCACTTCTACATGAACAGGGTGTTGCCAATGGGTTGCTTGGTTTCATGAGCTGTGTTTGAGCATGTCAGCACCTTTAAAAAAAAAAAAAAGAATGTGCCTTTCAGATGGGTTTGGCAGACACTGCACAATATTTAGATGATTTCCTGTTTGTCAACCTGGCTGACTCTGGTCAGTGTGCTAGGTTGTTAGTTGAACTTATTGGTTTAGCAAAGCAGCTCAGTGTTCCCTTAGCCAGTGAAAAGACTGAAGGTCCCAGGACATTTTTGACCTTCCTTGGGGTGGGATTTGTATGGTGGCTTAGACCTCTAGGTTGCTAGATTACAAAGTGGTGGACTTAAAGGCTAGGATCACCGCTTTTAAAGGAAGGAAGGAAGTTAGTTTGATGGAGTTACAACATCTGGTAGGACACCTCAACTTTGCATGCATCGTGGTGGTGCCAAGCCATGCTTATTTTGTGTGACGGTTGTGCGAGGCTATGGTTGAGCTGTGGTTCCCATACCATAGGGCCTGCGTAACCAGCAGCATGAAGGCAGAACTGGAAGTATGGGAGGACATTTTGCATTCCTTTAATGGTGTATCCTTTTGGAGGTATCATATGAGAATCAAAGTGGAGTTGCAGGTGACATCAGATGTGGCTGGAGCACTAAGCTTAGGGGCTACTTTTGGGGACACTGGTGCACAGAAGATTTGCCAGCTAAATGGGCTGAGGCAGGGGTCGCCAAGGACCTTATGTTCCTTGAGTTCTTTCCGATTGTGGTGGCAGTCTGGTTATGGGCAGGGTATCTCGCCAACCATACTGCCCATTTTTGGTGTGATAATTTGGCTACAGTTATGTTATTAATTCACTTAACGTCCAAGTCCCCCCAAGTGATGACACTGGTTTGTGCCTTCACTTTGCATGGTCTCCAGTTTAACATTCTGTTTCTGGCCTGGCACGTACTGGGGTTAATAACTGGGTGACTGACACTCTATCTCAAACAGATGGAGAGGTTCTGGCAGCCAATCCTTCAGAGCTCTGGCAGCTTGGAGGGTTGAGGCAAACCGGACAATAGAGCTAGCCTTGGCACCTAGCACCAAGAAGTCTTATGAGCAAGCATTTTTGCGATTTGAAGCCTTTAGAGAGCAGGTAGGGCTTGTCATTGCCTGGCCAATACCGGTGGAGTAGTTGATGCAATACTATGTTCACAGTAGGGGCATGGCTGTTAGACCCATCAGGGGCACCATTGCTTTTGTTAGCAGAGTGTGTGGTTTCACTGAGGTTACAGGGGACTTCTGCATTAGGAAGATGTTGGAGGGTTGGTCATGTCAAGTTGGGGTGTGTAGGGATGACAGGGAGTCTATTTCCCCTGTGCTCCTTAAGGGCCTGCACAGGATTTTTTGGGGGGTGCACTTCCAGTGACAAGACCTGCCTTTGTCATGCAGCAGCCTTGGTGGCCTTCTTTGGTGCCTTAAGCGAGCTGGTGCCCGGCTCTTGCAGAGACAGTTCTGGACGAGCTCTGCAAGTTCAGGACATCTGCGTTCCCAAAAGCAACGTCCTCCTCAGGGTTAGGTGTTCCAAGACTGACCAGTGTCAGAAGATGGTGAGTATAATGATAGGGCCTTGCTCTGAGCTTGAACTCTGCCCTGTTGCTGCCCTAAGTCGGTATTTAGAGGTCAGGGGTAAAGACAGGGGCATACTGTTCCAACATTGTGATACCAATCCATACACTAAATAATAATATTGGGCAGTCACCAATTGTGTCGAGGTGGCAGTCAAGATCTTATAGATCATATGTCCGCCCTATAAATATTTGGGAGAGCTGGTTTTTCTGTTGTCAACTGTTGCTTCCTTTTATGTTCGGTGCTCTGCTGTGGGAGGTGAAGAGTCACCATCTGCAGTCACAGCATGATATTTTGGGAGGCTCACAGTGCTAGAAGAACATCCCATGGTTTGCAACTGAGACTCAGTTATTTTGCCATGGAGACCTGTGATGGCCAGGGTTCCTTTCACTATTGTTTGAGGGGAAGTCAGGCCCACTGCCTCACACTTTACTTATCCACTTGGATGAAAATTATCTGGGCCTGGTAAAGGGGAAGGTCCTGATGATACAGGCCATAGCAGATATGGAGCTCATTCAGAGCCAGTGGCCTGGGGTACAGATTATTTTGTCCGCCATGTTGCTGCACTTGGTGTGGTGTTGGGCTGGGTACACTAGATGTGTTGACAGGGTTTGCCGTAGGGCAAAAAAGGAGATTAAGAAGGCTTTGGCGAAGGGGTTGGGCAACTATTTACCTCACCCCAGGATATGGGACAAACTTGGTGACTTGTACAGGGGTGATGGGGTGCATCTTTCTGAGAAAGGTAATGACCCATTTCTTGAGGATTTGCGGCAAGGGATGGAGGTGGCTTTATGCCAGCTGGTGGGTGCAAGGTCCTAAGCAGGGGCTTGGCCTTGGTGGTGGCTGGTAGTGCAGGAGAGGGTAAAGTGGATATGGTGAGTGCTATATGGCTCCTCCACCTTCTGAGGGAAAAGGGGTCTGACAGGATCAGCCTTCGGGTTGTACGGCCCAGGGCTAGGGATATGGACTGCCATGGGGAATGTACTGGAAAGGATCCTACCCCCAAGTTGTGTGGCTTGGGGGGCTGGAATTCCAGGGCGGTAACCCTTTTGCTATGCCAACCTGGGGTGAGTCACATGTGGTGGCTCATCCCAGGGGCAAGGTGGCTCACCCAATATATGGCAAGGAGGGGTTTGGGGTGACCCTGGCCTTGGCCTATTCCACAATGTTTATTGGCCCTTACTGCAGGAAAATTATAAATAATCAATAAAGTGGCCCATATTAATAGCAACCTTGTGTCTGACTCTTTCTTCCAATGGGGGGGCAATAATACTGACACACCACTTCAGGACTCGTAATGCAATAATTGGTGAAGTGCACTGTGCACTCAGGAAGGTGCTGTACAAACACTACATAGTAACTTTAGGGGGAAAAAGGTCTTCAGTAGTAACTTCAAGGACTCGAAAATATCTCTTGAACAGTTTGGCCAATGGCATCTGAGACAGCTACAGTGGTACAAAATCATTTAAGTTTCAAGACAATTTGCTAAAATTTTTGTTAGGAAGATGCAGCAGTGAAACTTTTTTCCTTTGTTAGAGTCCATCTGTCATCATCCTTTACTTCAGAGTCTCTGCTGCTGCCTTGTCCATAAAATTGTCGCCTGCTCACTCACATGTGACAATATGTCAATTATTTTTAAAAGCCTATGACCCTCGTTATCTTTTTTTTAATAACCAAATATGCCCTTTCAGTTGAATAATGAAGTATTGAATAATGATGGCCACAATCCAGCAGTTGAAGACTACAAATACAGAAGGAGCTTTTCAACTATTCACTGACGTGTGATCATGGATCATCCTTGACTTCTTTTCCATTTCATTGCTTAGCAGAGAGATTTATTGTGCAGGACGTCTGCTGACTGCAACAGAAAAAAAAAAAACAGAACTGATTCCAACTGTCTAATGTCCAGAGTTTGTACATCAGCTAATGAAATAGTGAAGATGGCATCATCCTAAAACAGGGCAACCCTGGGAAGGTAATGGGGGGCAGGGCCTGGTGTGTCATGGTTGTGCGGGTGTATGTTCCTTTCCCCCCACCCATTTCTTCTTGCTGGTGCCTGCAACAAGAGAGGATACTGGGAGGCCTCCCACCATAGCTGGAGGCCTGGTATCCCTTTTATTAGGTGACATCTGCATTCAGAAATTAATAATTAACTATACTTGAGAACGGACACTATTTGCTACAACTAAGTTCCAAAGTTTTCACTATGTGAGAAGAAGGCAGTTCTCCTCACCAGGGTGGGGGGGCATCAATTCCACTCTGGCCACCCAAATTTGGCTCTGTGGGCTTAAAACAGCCTACCACGCAGACCCATAGCTAGAATTTTTTTGGGGAGACTTTAAAAACTTTAAGGGGGCTTGGGTCTAACAACCTCTTCACGCATACAGCACTGGTGTGGGATAAAAGCCCACCCTCCAGTCCTTGCCCCAGTGAATGCCCAGCCCCACTGAGGCTTTGTCTGCCAGGCGGGGAAGGATGTAAGGAGGGCTGCAGTGCGTAATGCAGGATCAGGGTGCAGGGTCCATTTCCCCAGGATGTCGCAGGGGCACAGAGTGAAGAGGATGTGATCTCCTCTGAGCTCCCCTGCTCTGGTGTGACCTTGGGTCAGTTACAAGTTACTTCAGAGCTGTTCTCTCATGAGCAGTTCTTGAAAGCGCTCTCCCAGCCCCATCTACTTCACAGGGTGTCTGTTGTGGGGTGGGGAAAGGAGATTTTAAACTACTCTGAGACTCCTTTGGGTAGTGAAGAGCAGGGCATCTATCCAATCTCCTCTTCTTCTTCCTCCTCCTCCTCCTCCTCCTCCTCTTCCTTGCTCACCTTGCAAGACCAGCCGTCCCATTTGGAAATTTCCCAGCCTCACTGCAGCTGAATAGCTTGACTGTGATTTCTGGAGGGGGTGAGATTCCATTCCCTAGTGGCTCAGGTTGCAAGCCAAGCTGTGCCCCCTGACTTTAACGAAGAAGAAAAAAGATTGGGCATGGGAAATGAGAAGCCGGGGAGGGTAGAGGGCAATCCTGGGGTTTTTGTCTTGGCAGGGCTTCTTGGCTGTGTTACAGCTGCACGGCTCGCCACAGGAGCGCACACCTTTTAAAATGTTTTTAAAAAGCAAAAAAAGGGTTTTCTCAGGGGAAATCTTGTGGGGCTGTCCTTTTAAGAAAGGGCAGGAGCTCTGAATAGCCCCACTGTAACTATGGGCCAGCTACCATGGCAGTTTGGGGGCACATATGGAGGACTACAAACTAAGGAGTGGGATTAAAAATCCAAATTGTACAGGTAGAAGTGCCTTCTTCTTGTGTAGGAGCTGAGAAACCACATCACAGTTTGTTGGAGCTGCAAAAGTCTTTAAGGTATTTAAGTCATAGCTAACTTCTCTTGCTTTGTTTCACCCACTTCTCTTGCTTTATTTCAGTCTGCAGCTATGCATAATCTAGAATTTCATTCTATTCATTAAATCGTTTAACTGGCACCTCTTAAGGATTTTACAGATTTATATTGTGCTGACGCCGTTTTTATTAATTGTATTTTATTTTAAATTTGTGTATGTTTTAGAAAGTTGTAACCTGCCCTGAGCCTGCTGTGCAACAAAACAAAAATAACTTTTATTCAGATGGTCAAGGCAGTTGTATGCATTATCAAAATTAAAATAAAAAAAGGAAAATGAAATTATAGTTTCAAAAGTCAATGAAACAGGCAGGGTTTGTTTGGGGCTGGAGCGCGCCAGAGCACTGCTCCGGCAGCCCCAGTGGCAGCAAGCCCTGCCCCCAGGTCCCCGCCACCAAGCTCCTTCAGTCTGGAGTCACGCCACAGAAGCAGCACGATCTCTCCATTGTATTCTATGGCCCCATAAAATACAATGGAAAGATTGCACTGCCACTGTGGTGTGACTCTAGAGAGAAGGGGTTTAAAGTTTAAACCCCTTCACTCTTTGCTTCCCCCCCCCCAGCCTGCCTTGGCAGGCCAGCTGGAGAAGCAAAAAGGGGGGGGGGAGGAATCTTCAAAAGCCTCCCCTTTCCCAGCCAGCCTGAAGTTGCCATTCTATTCTATGACCTCCTAGAATAGAATGGAGAGAGAAGGGGTTTAAACTTTAAAGCTGGGGTAGCAAAAAGGGGAGGCATCTTCAAAGGCAGGCGGGGGGGAGAGAGAGAAGGGGAGGGGAGGCTTTTGAAGATGCCTCCCCCCTTTTGCTTCACCTTCTGACATCACTTCCGGTGATTTCAGGGGGCGTGGATTATGCTAATGAGCTGTTATCCTAATAGCTTATTAGGTATGCTAATGAGTTCCTGCAGCTCTTTTTCTATGAAATGACCCCTGGAAACAGGTATCCACCACCTACAGTTGAGCCCACTTTTGATCTAGACACACAATCACTCAGGGAATAATTTCTGTATCTTTAGAACTACCAAGAAAAAGGCCCACTCTGTTCAGCTAACTTTGAAATGACAGCAACATGTAGGCTTGAAAAATTCTTGAAAAATCCCTGGAGATTCAGGAGTGGTATATGGGCAGGGTGGTGTTTAAGGAGGGATCTCAGCAAGTATGTGATGCCATAGACTCTGCAATTTAAAGCTGCCATTTTCTCTAGGGGAACTCATCTCTGTAGTAGTCTGGAAATCAGCTGTAACTCCAGGTCCAACCTGGAGGATAATAACCCTAGCAACATGACATCCAAAACAAGGCCCTACCAGATTTTCTCTGCATACAGCAAGGATCAGTTGACAGAAGGCAGTCTGCCAGATGAAATGGGCACAGTTCATTCTGGATTTTTAAAGTTAACAACCCACACTTTGGATCAGACTAGAATCCTGAACATTAAAGAAATCAGTTGACAGAAGGCAGTCTGCCAGATAAAATGGGCACAGTTCATTCTGGAGAATCCTGAACATTAAAGGATGTCCTTCCAACAAGATTCAACTGGCAAGCCAAAGGTTTTTTTTTCCAGCCTTCTCTCTTTTAAACTGCAGTTGTGTTTTGCATGTTGTTACGGTGAAATAAAATAACTGTGCTAATCACATCATTTGCTTTTACTCTGGTTACAGTATGCAAAATGACTGGCCATGCTGTTACAACAAAACCCTTCTTCCCTTCCCCAGGTAATTTAGTGATGATGGCTGTTGAGATGATAGGAGAGTCTTATCATTTGTTCAATTTACCTTTTTAATTAATAGCTTACAGTGTGTTCTAAGAGTGTCCATTTAAAAACATTACTTGCCATCTGCAACATTTACCACCTGCTCCTTAAGCTTTGGCTCTTGGGCAGGAAAAGGTTTCTGCAGGAGTACCAGATTGAACTAAAAAAACAAAGGACCATAATGATGGAAGGCTTCATGATAATATTTTTATCTGTTGTCCTAGATGTAAAGCATTGAATGACTGTTTGGAATACATCGGTCACACACTCTAAATAACCCAATCTCAGTCCACTTCCAATGCACTTTCCAACAGGATTTCGCCAGTTCACACAGTAAAATCCAGTTGGAAAGTGCACTGAAAGTAGGTTGAGTGTATGAATGCAGCCTTAGACAAAATCCAAAGGAATTGTGAATTATCTTCCATCAGTGGGGTGGCTTCAGCATTCTGTAATAAAATGTATTTTGTTTCATTCAGTTTCTGCTATGTATACCTTATGATATCTCACACTCCCAGGGAGGCTGTGGAAATTGTGAATGGGTGCCTGGAAGTAGTTTAGGGTTGGATGAGAACTAACAAACTGAAAAATAATCCCAATAAAATGAAAGAGCTAGTAAAAGAGCAAGGATTGACACAGAAACTGAGGTGTCTTCTATTCTCAATGAGACTGCACTCCCCTAAAGGAGCAGGTTTGCAGAGTGAAGATGTTGGTCTCCTGCTTGGATAAACAGGTGGGGGAAGTGGTCAGGAACACCTTTCACTAGTTTCAGATGTAAGCCAGCTGTGGCCTTTCCTTGGTAAAATAGATCTTGCCACTGTGGTGCATGCCTTGGTAAAATCTAGATTACACTACTGCAATGAGCTCCACAAATGGATGCCCTTGAAGAGTATCTGGAAGCTACCACTGGTACAGAATGCTGCAGTCAGAAAGATGACTGTAGTGCATCACAGAGACCATAGCATTCCAGTCTTGTTCTACCTACAGTTGCTTCCAGACCAGGGTTCTGATATTGACCTTTAAAGCCATATATGGATCAGGGCCAGGATATTTTATGTACCACCAACTCCCATATGAACCTACCTTAGCACATGGTCGTCTCAGGGGCCCTGCTTCAGGATGTTGGCAGAGTTTAAATATACAAAGGAAGTGGAGCACTGACTGTTTAGAGGAAAATAAGTAGGCTTATTAGAGAAGAACAAACTGTTATAGAACATAGAAGAGAGAGAACCTTAACTGTCTAGCCTAACTGCTGTGAGAGGAGACAACAAGCAACAGGAAGCTCTACAGGAGCTGGAAATCTCTGGAAGAGCCAATCAGGAGACAGTGAGGACACAGTTTTAAAAAGTGGGAAGTCCCTAGTGTAGCTATGCTAACTACAAAGCCTTCAGCCATCCCACTGTAGGATGATATTCAGATCCTCTTCATAAGACTGCACTATAGACCTTGCATATTCCAACACAGGTGCCACTTGGGCAACCCAAGAAAGAGCTTTCTTGGTCATTGAATCAAAATTATGGAATTCCCTTCCAGGGAGATTCGACTGTGTTCCTCTACCACTGCCTTCCACCAGTGGGTAAAGACTTCATTGTTTTGTTTGGAGTTCCCTCACTGACACTCACTAACCCTCCATCCTATTTATATGTTAACTAGCAGTAAAGCTCTAGAAAGATGTGATGTGTAATGAATGCATAGAAAGGTACAGAAGTGGAAGTAAAGTCTCACACACACATCCAGGCCACCTGGGGCTCTCCCCCCCCCATTCAAGGCCCCTGCAGCCCAGCCAAGCCACCCGGGGCTCTCCCACCCCCCACCCCCCAGTCAAGCCCCCTAAGCCCCCTGTGGCCCAGACAGGCCACCCGGGGCTCTCCCCCCCCGGTCACGGCCCCTGTGGCCCAGCCAGACTGCTCACAGCTCAGCTGCCTACTTACCTTAGGGAGTCTTCGGGGCTCTTGGGGGGAGGACAGGCAGCAGCGTGGAGTGGCAGTAGGCAGCGGCCTCAGCACAGGCCGAGGCCAGGCTGGGAGCAGTGCAAAGTAGCAGGGCCAGAGTCACTGGGAAGCGAGAGGGCCGGAGTCTCCATCCTCTCTCCTGAGGTGAAATTGTCTTCTGAAGTGAGTTCTGGCGCGTGCTGCTTCTGTGGGCAGGACTCAGGCAATGCAGCCAGTGCCTAGGGAGTTGTTCTGAGTGACAGATCAGGCAGCGAACTGATTTTGCCAAGCATAGAACGTTGCCAGACCACTACCCTTTTATATAATAGGACAGGATGGTTTTCAATAAAAATAAATAAATTATTGCTTACTACTTTAAACTGATGCATTGAAAGAGGCCCATCGGTATGAGTAGTAGGCTTACAGTTTCCTTGGAAAGCAAGAACTAGCTCCTAAATTGCATATGTTTGGTGTGGGAAAGAATAATCCAATATCCATTTCTGCTAGATCCTCAGGGCTCTAACCCATATATTATGCTGCACAAACCTCTGATTGCTAAATATTACATCCTCATGCATACAATAATACCGCAACACCTTTTGTCTTAATAGCAAGCATGTTTTGGAAGGGAGGAATTAGAGAAGTAACAGAGGAGAGAGAGAATGCATTTCCTTGACCAATGTTTCTCAGCTCGAAAATGCTTTCCCACATGGCTTTTCTGTCTTGCCTCTGCACCTAGTTTCAGTTTTGAAGGCTGGGATAGGGGGAGCCTTTTGGTGTCAGGCAACTTGGAGTGGGGAAATGGCAACCCCAATCCCTTCTACGCTCAAAATTCCCGCGTCTTGAAGCTGCTTTTTTTAAAAAAAGAAACCACAAAGCATTTGGACATCGTTACCCACATCAAAGTGTAACATGTAGTTTGCTCATGAAGCAATCCTGACATACAGGACTGTGTGCTGTAAACCACTGAACGCCAATACCAGGAGGCAACATCAGGTGAAGGCCTCAGCTCTGTGCCCTGTTGTTGGTCCTCCAGAGTAACTGGTTGAACACTGTGTGAGACAGGATGCTGGGCTACAAGAACCACTGGTCTGATACAACAGGGTTCTTCTCATGTGCTACAAAACAGGCAATTTTTTTGCTGCAACATAGCCTGTTAGCATCTATTTCTGAAGCTCTCCATAAGACAAAAGCAGAAAAATCAAGTAGTAGTGTTGAACTGCTTGTTCATGCCTATCCATTGCATGCAGTGTTCCCTCTAAGCCGAGTTAGTGTGAGCTAGCTCACAGGTTTTTAGCCTCCGTCTCACACTTTTTTGTTTTCGCTCAGGAAGGATGGCTCCAGAGCAAACTCATTTATGCAGTAGCCAAATTGCTCGCTCACGACTTTAATGCCAGGTGCTCACAGAGTAGAATTTTTGCTCACAAGACTCCACAGCTTAGAGGGAACATTGATTGCATGTATCTAGAGGCCTTTCACACAGCCATAAAACACAGAAGGCATCACCAGTTGCAGTGTTTCTAGTGAATGAGAATTCTATCCTTTTAGATTCTATATGTGAAATAGGTTATACATAGGGAAGTCCTGAAGTACTAGTTATCACTGTCATGGGTGCCCATAATGGTGAAAAGATGGGGCAGAAAGGTTTTAAACATGCACGTTAAATGAATAAATAGCACAGCCCTGTCACTGGGAAAGCAAAAAACCCTCCATCTTTAAGTAAATATTTATAAAGGGTTTGGAGGGCTGCGCAGAAAAATAAATACACCCACCTGATAAAGGTTCATTGTGGTGTATTCAATCTGTCAAATGTATGTATGTGAACTCCCTGATTGAATCACCAGGTGAAGCTTCGTCCTGGGCTAGGATCCAAATCCCTAAACTACTATTGGTAGCCCAGGAAGAGCCGACCAATCACCAACATCCAGTTCCATGAGAGGGAACAATTGTGATTGAACCTTATCCGTACAACCTCATAGGTTGATAATGTAAAGTAGGGCGTGGCTATATTAGCCGGGAGAGTTTTAAATAAGAACAGCTTCAATGCTAAAGCTGTTCTGGCTATTCATGTTGATCTGTTTGGAGTTGAGTTACGAGTTGCTGAATAAAGCTGATCTTTTGCTGAATCACTCTCTGACTCGTTTGTTAAGTAGCCGACTTAACATTCATAATGATAGGCAAGCCAATGGATAATTTGTAATAGAATGACAAACATTCTAGACTATTGATCAGTTTCATCCATTTATATCAATTTGACTAATTTTCTAACACAAAGTAGGAAGGAGCCACTATTTAATAAACAAAGGTAGTGTTAAAAGGAAACTCTGGATTACAGAAGCAATGAAGTACTTTTCCAAATCATATATTTTTAGTGCATATTCTTTTTTCCCCACAATAATCTCTCTCTGATGAGCAACATAGGGCTCCCACTTGGCCATTTTTAAATAAAATTCTCAGACTCAATTGATTTTTAATAATGCATTTCTTAAGATTTTGAATGTTAAAGATACAAAGATTTCAGTGAAAAAACAGAAGCAAGAGAAATTGAGGGTAACAATAGACATGGGGAGATGTTTTGCAAAACACCTTAAAATGGTCCCACTTCTGCGTTTCCTTTTTGTAATTTGCTTAAAATAACAACACTTGAGTTGCATCCTGATCAGCTATATCATGAGATGAAGGCAGAATTCTCAAGCGCTTTGGAGAATAATAGCCAAAACAGCAAGCTGGAGTTCAGTAAAAAAAAAAGTTAACATTTACAAGAAGTATCTCTCTTGTTCTTCGCACAAACCATATATTGTCAATACGAATTCTCAATAGGAATGTGGTTTAATACCATACACTTGGCATTTCTCCACATTCCGCTGGAGCAACTTCCCTGCCATCTGAGCAGGTTTTTTGCTAAATGCCACTGAAGTGGCTTCACTTCAAAACAACACTCGAGAAGGTTTTGTTTTGTTTTGGAGGGGTTTTTTAATTTTAAATGTCAGTGTTCTGACTCCAGCATAAGACATACTTTCTATCTTAAAAGTTCACTGTTTGGCTGTTGAACCCATGAATGCCTATTGCTTAGGCCAGGACAAACTCTTTACATAGCAGTACATGCTACCACTTTATTTCAAGTTAATCATGCACTACTGAGAAGTACCAGAAAACAACAAATTCCCATATGCCATTCAACTTTGTACATGCTGTTTGGAAGCTAGTTAATAATTTGTGAATTAAGGAGGATATGAATCTTAGAAAGAAGAGGAATTTTAATCACACTCCTTTTGTTCCATCATGTTTTTGAATATTTTAAAGCACAACCAAAGGACACATTTGGGTCACAAACAATACTAACAGTTTAGAATTTTTTTGGACAAACATTAGGATTTTTATCTTGCTTCTTCAAGAGATTTGGCCTTAATTAGTTTTTGCTGCAAGAGAGACTAGCACAGCTACCCTTTTGGAATTTGGCTGTAATTAACTTTGCTTCGTTTGAGTTGATTTATGTTCTGGTGAAGTAAAGCATGTCATCATGACTGATCCAATAACAATTTATATTTCAGTGTATTCCATTTTCATTTGGTCATTTTCCTACCATGCTCATTTTCATTTGTTTTCATAGTTTCTTCAGTCCCGAAGAACTTTACTCACCCAATTTCCAAAATCAGGAAATGATTTAATCCATTCAAATCAATTACACTGACATATATGAATTCACTGTGGAAATATCCAGTCCTAAAATAATATTTTGCTATATAGATACACTTGAATTCACTGTTATGCAAAGTGCAGAGACCTCGAATGCATTATAATTAAGGTGCTTTTCTGTATTCTATACTGATAGACACCATCAACCAGAAATAAAAGCCCACCTTTCCTTGTAGCTCAACACAGCTTATAATTCAACTACCACATATTACAATATATATAAACAATTTTAAAACAAACCTAACCCCCCCTTAGCTCAATTTTCAAATGCCCTTGCAAATAAAAAGGCCTTACAACCAATGCTCCCTCTAAGCTGTGGAATCTCGTGAGCAAAAATTCTACTTTGTGAGCTACTGGCATTAAAGTTGTGAGCAAGCAATTTGGCTACTGCATAAACTAGTTTGCTCTTGGAGCCATCCTTCCTGAGCTAAGAGAAAATTGTGTGAGCCAGAGGCTAAAAAACTGTGAGCCAGCTCACAGTAACTCCGCTTAGGGGGAACACTGCTTACAACACATTCTTAACACATCTAATGACAGCACTGTTTTACTTCTGTAGGGAGCCCATTCTGTAAAGTGGGAGCCACTATAGAAAAGGAACAAGCTGTGATGGACACCAAGTCAGAAGAGCCGTGGGTGGAGAGATGGCCAAAAGGTGGGGGTCAAAATAACATAATTGTTGCACCAGAGCATATTGAGCGAGAGACAGTACTTCACGTATGTGGGTCCCAGGCTGTGAAATGCTTTAAACCAAAACCTTGAACTTATCTCAGAAACAAACCAGCAATTAATGTTGATAGTTTAAAACAGGGGTCCCCAATGTGGTACCTATGGGGGCCATGGTGCTTGCTGACACATTTCCTGGTGCCCACCAAGTGTTTCTAGAAAGTGGGCAGGGCCAGGTGAGGCTTTTGCCTGGCAAGGCTTCTGATTGGCCATTGCAGGTTTGATTGGCTATGCCGATTTTTAAAAACACTGCTTTGGCAGCAACTGCCATCACACCACAAGGATCTTCACTGTATGACTGAAGGTAAACTTTGGCAGTTATTTTATGGCTGGCTCTGCCTCTTGTGGCAGCTGTTCTCTGGCTGCACCCATCACACTATGTCAGAATTACAAAGGTGAATTCATGCTCAAAAGGGGTTGGAACCAGTGTTCCCTCTAAGCTGAGTTAGTGTGAGCTCAGGACGGATGGCTCCAGAGTAAACTAATTTATGCAGCAGCCAAATCGCTCGCTCACAGCTTTCATGCCAGTAGCTCACAAAGTAGAATTTTTGCTCACAAGTCTGCACAGCTTAGAGGGAACATTGGAACCCCTGTTTTAAAATAAAGATATGTTCCTCTCAGCTATCTCCTGAGAATAACCAGACTGCCACATTTAAGGACAGTAGTATCTTTAAGAAAACAACAATTAAATCTTAGAAAACAGAAACATGAATGGCAGTTTTCTCCCAATAAATAGATGGTGAAATCATCGTCTCAATCTCTCCTTCAATTAGCTTCGATCAATTTAACCTCACCAGCTTCTATTAATTCTATCTGCATCTGGGTACAGATTAGTATAACCCGTTCCCCAATATACATCAGGGTTTCAAAACAAAGGATAGTGGTTCATTTCATTTTTGATTACTACCAAAGTCATCAAGACATAGTATGTTCGAATGGGATGAATAAAAAAGTTCTCATATGAGAAATGTCTAAGATATTATGACTACTTCTTTTAGGAATGCCAGGCCCCCTCACCATTGCAGGGGATTTGGAGGGCGTTCCAGGGTGGGCAGGACATCATTGGGCGATGTCCCGATGCAATGATGTCACCCAGAAGGGATGTCATCGCATCGGTGATGTTGCACGCAACACTCTGGTTTTGGGGCAAAAACTCTATGTTTTTTTTTCTTCAAAACCATAGAGTTTGCCCGACCAGAGCGTCATGTGCAATGTCACCAGAGTGATGATGTCATCACATCAAGGACATTGCCCAACAACATCCGTATTTGGGGGTGGGGTTCCTCCACTGGCCAGCTGACCAGTGGTGGATTGCAGCCCCCAAAAGCAGGGGAACCCCTGGTGGGACCTGGAGGTTGGCAACCTTACTTATTTATGCACTATTTACTGAAGGTCCCCATCAGGAACAAGTAAACCAACGTGAGCAGGGAATGAATGACAAGTCTTTTACTGGCATCAACAATTTTTTGGCCCTCTGAGCTGACAGTGCATGAAACACTGGCACACCAAAGCAAACATGGCTGTTCATCAACTTATTAATAAGAAAACCAACGGGTGAAGAGAAACAAGAAGTGATTGTTGAAGAAGAAGAAGAAGAAGAAGAAGAGATTGGATTTATACCCCGCCCTTCACTAACCAAGGGAGTCTCAGAGCAGCTTACAAACTCCTTTCCCTTCCCTTCCCCACAACAGACACCCTGTGGGGTAGGTGGGGCTGAGAGAGCTCTGACAGAAACTGCTCTTTTTCAAGAACAGCCCTTATCAGAACTATGGCTTGCCCAAGGTCATCCAGCCAGGTGCAAGTGGAAGAGTGGGGAATCAAACCCGGTTCTCCCAGATTAGAATCCGCACACTTAACCACTACACCAGACTGGCTCTCCTTGACACAACAAGGTACCACAAGTAATGCAAACTCACACAATGGGCCTTTTCTCTCTTGGGTTGTCATTCCGCTGATGGGGGTGGGGGTTTACATGCTTTTGGGGGCCCCAATCTACCACCACTCAGCTGTGGAGGTGACGTCATTGTGCAGGGCACATTGCGGGGGACGGCGCTCTAGCATCTGAGAACAATGCACTGAAGACTCCAGAACAGTGGTCTGAAGCCTCCCCACTGGCAACAAGTAGGGACCTGGCAACCCTATTCCTCTCTCACCCCTCCTGTTGCAGCCCTTTAAGCCCCCCAAATCCTGCTCTTGGGGGCCAGAAGCCCTCAAGAATAGTGTGACAGTGGTGGCAGCAGTCTATATTTCACTAGAATAAGTGAATAAATAAATTCCTTCCTATGTTTTACCACCACTGAAGTATGATTCCCCCCCCCAAAACCGCATATACTTTCTAAGTAATTAGGACTTAAATATGAAAATCTCTACATTCATTTCTCTTTTTGACTAGGTATGACAGCACATATGTTATGTAAAATCTCCCACTGTTTTGAGGCTCTTGCAACACCTACACGAAGTACAACAAGAAATGATAATCATGGCATTTCAGCTTCTATATAGAATTTCTCATATTTTTCTGGTTTGATACTAATTTTAAAGTTAAAGGTTTCTTTCCTTACTTTATTTGACAAAATGATGACATATCCATAAAAATAACAATTGCTCGTAAAATCTGTTTCATGGTCACAAAATGGTGACAGTCACTCACCCCCACACATGATAAAAATTATTAATAAACTCTTGGGGGGGGGAGAGAATATTGTCAATTGTGTGGTTTAGAAAAGCTATCCTACACATGTCTTTGGGGAGACTTCAAGGGGGAAAAAATCTATATCTTATCTGCGATCTTTTTGGGGACAAATTAACATAACTCAATTTTATCCCCTGTAAATGGATCTAAAATAGGTTGGCAAAATTTGATTGGAGGCTATGCTCTCTATTGTCTTGCTTTCCCGTGCCTGTTATGTATAGCATTCGCTAGTGCAGTGCTTCAGAGAACAGCATAAGATGAAAGTATCTGAACACTTAGGTTGTCACCTTAAAACAAACTGTCACACATTTTTCTTCACACATTTGAAACCCAAGTTATCAAACTTAACAAGTGTTGTTATCAAAAGAATTTTGGTGCCTTTGTTCTTTCCCTTTTGCAAGTAAATTACACTTTTAGGATTTATATATATATATATATCTTGTTTCTGTGCCTAAAGCTACAACACTGCAGCAGTTTGTTCAAAGCAACACTCTTATTTTTGCTCTTAGCCAGTGCTATACAAACCCTGATCAATTATTGAAGTGTAAGCCCTGAAGTAACACAGCCATTACTGCAGCAGGCAGATAAAAATGGAACACTTTTAGCTACAGTATATTTACTTTTGAGTTTTCGCAAACAAGCCAACAAGTTAAACTACCTTGTCTTTCACTTTGTTTGATGTACTAATATTTCCTGCATGTTCAAAAACAGTATTTTGTTTTTTTAAAAAAACCACGAAGTTACTGGGAAAATGTGATGGCAGCTTGTTTGCAGGGATACCTAGATACGACATTTGCATGAAACAGCCTTGAGATACAGAGAGGGTAACATTAAAGTTCACAGAAACCTAATACAAAAAGCTGCTATCTGTGATGCAATAAGAGCCACATTTCTTCACAAGCTCTTTGGTGTTTTAAGTTCAGCAAAACAGCCACGCATACATATGGTAATGACATAAAAATGATGCTGGGATGAAGCTAAAACAACCAACATCACTATACTAATTACAGATATGGGGAAGGTGGGGAACTCAAATTAGAGGTGTAGAAAAATCCTCATAAAAAATCAAAACACTAATCACTTGTGGACTTTTCTTTTTCTCCGAAGCTCAATCTTGTACTCACAAAGGAATGCCCAAGATGTCATTTTTTTTTTGCTTATTTAATTATACTGAGTCTATCACATGGAGACAACCAGTTGAAGATGACACGTATTCATCTCCTGATTTGGTTGTCTGTGCATCTGCAGGCAAAATATGGTCTCCCTATGTGTGTGTAGTGTGTGCCCCCCCCCCAGTTTAAATGTCTGTTCTGGGTTTTAAGGACGAAATGATAGTGAGAATGACTGGAAGTATTCCAGATCTTACCATACATATGACATAGCAGAGACAAGAATGATGTCTTATGTTAACGGAACTAATAAAGTTTGACATTTGTGTTTTATCACTTATAATACAAAGTGTGGGAAGTTTGGAGAAACTACAGAAACAGAATTTTAAAGCAGATCTTTATAAAAGGTCATACAGAAGATAGTTAGCTAAGAGGCTAAGATCTTCTGAAGTAAGGAGAAGGCATTATTATTCCATAGGTTATAAGATGATTTTCAGTGAAACATGTTTCCAGGAATGCTTGACTCTGACAGGGACTCTGACGAGGCCCACCTTAGGTGGCAGGTTTTGAAGAACCATTTTGAGGAAGTAAACTGTCAATTATTTATTGTCATATTTTAATATCATATTGAATACCACTTGAATTTACTGCCTCAGATGCTTAAATGACTCACAGTGCTTTGCTTTCAAGTAAGTGTAATTAGGATAACAGCTCAAAGTGCAATCCTATGCAGGATTACTTCACTTCGAAGCATATTGACTTCTGTTGGCTTAGACTGGAGTAACTCTGTGTAAGATTGCACTGTAAGTCTTACAATGGGTGATTTCCTTCAGGTCAATCAGATGTCAGTGACTGACTTGGATTGGAGATACTGGAGAGATCCATTTCCTGTGAATGTCTACCACACTCTTTTGGTACATCAGGTCAACTGCCTAGAAACAGCATGAGGAAGACACTACGTTCTGTTCACAATACATCATATATTGTGATATATGAGATGTTCTTGAATATAGTCCTCTGCAGTTCCCATGTAATACCTCAGAGAAGTCAACCTGCATGACAGTGTATGCACCTAGATGAATGGCTCATGAAAAACTATACGGTGTGTCACTTGAGCTCGGTGATGACTCATCACTGTCTTGCTCAAGCTCCCTTTACCACCAAGCCCAGCCACGATGCCTCCCCACCTGGTTTGCTAGGAGCAATAGCGGCCTCAGACACCTGGATGGGGGAGGGTGGTTAGGTCACCTTCCCTACCTACCCGTCCCTGCTGGATGGGGTGCACTCTCTCTGTGCCTCACCCGATCACCCAGGAGTCATCCCCGGCCTTTCCTCCTCCCTCCCTTTTATTTATTTCCTCCCCCTCCCAGTGTTCCCCGCTTCCGTTGGTGCTCTCCCACCCCCCTGGCCCTGCCCACCTACAAAGCTGTAGACGCAGCTCCTGGGGTGGATTCATGCCAGCCTCTGTCCCTTCCGGCCCATGCCGATCCGCCCGGTCACGTGGGTGGGCTCTCATGCCGGGCTGCCTGCCCAGCGCAGCCGTCGTTCCTTCAGCGCAGTGCTTCTCGGCTGCACCAACAGCTGCTTTGTGGGCCCCGCCAGAGGGCCGCAGCGGTGGCGCTCTCCCGGCGTGCCGCCTCCCGGCTGCGCCAACAGTTGTCTCCCTGGGCCTGCTGGAGGGCCGCGGCAGCGGTGCCGCTGCTCGTCCTGCTTCCTCCGTTCCCCCTCTCGCTCCTGCCGTGCCCCTGGTGAGTGCGGGTGACTCCGTTGTTTGGCATTCGGGGCCAGAGGGGGTCGTGGTTCTCGGCGTGAGGGGGTGGGAGTCCCGTCTTCAGGACACCATGAATACAAAGTCTTGATAAAATATAATCTTTGAAGTCACATACTGAAAAAAATAATTGCCCTAACCTTGATAGCCCAGGCTTGTCTCATCTCAGCAAATCTTGGAAGCTAGCCCAGTTGGCCTTGGCCAGTATTTGGATGGGAGACCACTAAGGAGTACCAGGGCTGTTATGAAGAGGCAGGCAATGGCAAACCACCTCTGAACGTCTCTTGCCTTGAAAACCTCACCAGGGGTAACCATAAGTCAGATGTGACTTGACAGCAAAGAAAAAAAAACCTGAAAAATTAAATGATCATGATAGACAGTAGCTTGCTCATGTCTAAACACTGCTTTGTCCTTGTGACATCTGTACTACTACACATTACTTCACTTCTAACATATCACTTCTAAAGATGTCATAGTCCTGCTGTACACTGCATTGGTCAGGCTGCACCTGGAATATTGTGTGCAGTTCTGGAGGCCTCACTTCAAAAAGGATGTGGACAGAATGGAGCACATGCAGAGGAGAGCAATGAGGATGATTGGGGGCCTGGAGACCAAGCTCTATGAGGAAAGGCTGAGGGACTTGTGAATGTTTAATCTAGATAAGAGGAGGTTGAAGTGAGACATGATTGCTCTCTTAAAGTATTTGAAGGGCTGTCACTTAGAGGAGGTAAGGAATCTGTTCCTGTTGGCAGCAGAGGATAGGACTTGCAATAGTGGGATAAAATGAAGGATGGGAAGGTACCGGCTGGCATAGGCATAAACTATGGGGGAGGGGGCTTGTAGAGGCTGAGCCTCCCCCAGTCAACCAATGCTAGCAATATTAAGTTTAAAACTTTCCTGTGTGGGTTATTTTCCTTTGGGCTCACTTTTCCCCCTCCAGGCTCACTTTCTTACAAATGCTAATTGAGCTAGCAGGATAGACCATGGGATTGTTAAACATCCCCCTTCCCCCCTTCTTTACTTCAGTGGGGAGAAAGATTTGATAACATTCCTTGCCACAGGAAGAGTAGGTCTCTTGCAGCTGGATCCATCAGGAGAGACAGACCTCTGAACTGAGGTCTAGGGAAGGTGGCCATTTGTGTCTATCTGGCCAGCATATAAAGCTGAAGAATACTTGATATTGTAAATGGTAAGATTTATAACTAAGGTTTTTGATATCTGGAACGTATCAGCCCTTCAATACATTTGGTGTCTGTTGGAAAATAACAAATAGCCCTGGCTGGCCCCACCCACTTTCAATGTAGCAATAGTCAGACTGCAAAGCCTCTGTTGGGCCCAACATACTTGCTTGATTCCAATTTATATTTGGGGGGAAAGTGTGTCTCTATTTTATTTTACTTGGGTCTATATATCCTTGATTGAGAACAGTTGGGTTTTTTTTAATGGTAGTGGGGGGGTGCTTCAGCCACTCCTAAACCCTTCTTTCAATTTCCATTTCATTTTTAAATGGTAAGCCCATCTGCATGAACAAGATTGGTGGGGGACTGTGAGAATTTTCTTTTGCCCAGAAAGAACATTGGCAAGGAATGTGCACTCTGTACATGTTCATGCTCTTCATTTTGCTGTTACTTAAAATGGTGTGCTACAGTTGCAAAGGGGCAACCAACTGGGATATACTAAAAGGAATGACAGGATTGCCCATTGGAAACAACGGGAGAGGCTTGAAGGCCCATTGGAGATAATGGGTGACGGAATGCCAGTTAACTTGCATGGGCTTCACTGAAATACACTGCAGCACAAAAAAAGTTGCAAAAAAATGTGGAATGGTTTTTCCATTAAGGTCTTTGGGCCCACATAGGTTACTCTGGGACTGGAATGACAGCACCCAGAATGGACAGTCTCTAGGAATAGAATCTCTGCTCTGAGATTAGAATGACACCCCCCAGAGTGGGATTATGGTCCCTAGGAAGAGAATCTGTGCTCTAGGACTGGAATGACAGGTCACAGAGTGGAATAACAACCCCTGGAAGTAGCAGAAACATTCTGGTACTGGAATCACAGCCCCCCAGAGTGGAATGATGATCTCTAGAAATATAATCTATGCTCTGGAGCTGGAATGTCCCTGGAAATGGGCTCAGTGCTCTGGGACTAGAATGACAGCCCTCAAAGTGGAATGATAATCCCAGAACACTTCTGCAAGTCCCAGGGGTTGTCATTCCAGTCCAAGAACACTTCTGCTATCTCACGGACTGTCATTCCAGCCTGGGGACTATCATTCCAGTCCCAGAGCACTGAGAAGATTGCTACAACTCTGAACTCTCTACATTGCTCAGCAATTGAGTGCACAGCAACTGTTTTGTATTCTGCCTTGGCTCAGAGACTCCAGCCATGCATTTACCAAATGAAGGCATCTGTGATGCTACAATTTAGTAAATTTCAGTACAAAGTTGCCCTTCTGAATAAGGCAGAAAAAAGACTCCTGTAAACGAATGTCCAGGAAAACTTTAAAAATGTGACTATTAGTTTGTCCTATGCACATGGTGCATATATTTGCAGATCTTAAAGTGGCTATTCTAAAAGTGAATTTCAAAAATAGGACACAGCAGGAGAATGTTGAGATACCACTATAACCACTGGCCAACTCCAACCTTTTCCTGGGTTTAGCCCAGCCCAGGAGCATTGCTAGGAGCATTCCCAGCCCCCCCCTAAATTTCTGGGGAGCCCCTCCCTAAATCCAACATGGCTCCACCTCCAAAGATAGTGACAATGGCCTGTGATGTCACTGGCTCCTCCCTATGATATCATTGGGCCCAGTTCTTTTAAGGATGCTGCTGGCCCAGCCCCAGCCCCAGCCCTCGCCCCCCCCGAAATTGGAAAGTCTACACCCCTGCTGGATGGATATTAGGAAAAACTTTTTTTTACCATCAGAGTTGTGCAACAGTGGAATCAGCTGCCTAGGGAGGAAGTGAGTTCCCTCTCACTGGTAGTCTTTAAGCAGCAGCTGGACAAATACTTGTCAGGAATGCTCTAGGCTGATCCTGCATTAAGCACGGGGTTGAACTAGATGGCCTGTATGGCCCCTTCCAACTCTGTGATTCTATGATTCTACATTCAATTCAGAAACCCTCCTAGCCAAAATGATATAGCTACAATAGTATTATTTTTACAGGTTAAAGCCTCACTATGGGTTCAAAAGGGGAACCTAGTAGCAAGAAATTTAAATGACATGAGGACTGAAAAGATCACACACACCTCTAAGAACCTATGGACATGTAGGTGACTGGAGACAGACTCCTTCCCTTGTCAACCCAAAATACTGATCAAAGAACTGCTTGCTGCTTTAGCATATTCATGCTCAGCTCATTGCTGAATCCTTCCAGCAAGAAAACCAAAAAAAATATTTCTTTGATATTCTCATATCCTTAAGGAACACCTACTCCCATATGAACCTACCCAGGGCTCTAGTCGGGGGGGAGCTCTCAGGTACGGAGCTCCGGAAGAGAAACTCTAGTGGGCGGGGCGGTCACGTGGTGAAGCCCCGCCCCCTTCTTTACCCCGCCCTCTGCTTCGATCCTCATTCCGTTTGGGAATGAGGATGAAGCAGGAGGGTAAGTAGCCGGGCCTTCTGACACACTTCCGGTGATGTCAGGGGGTGTGGCCTTCTGTCACTTCCGGTGATGTCAGGGGGCGTGGCATATGCAAATAAGTTATGCTAATGAGTTATGCTAATGAGCTCCGGCAGCTCTTTTTCTACAACAAGACCCCTGAACCTACCCAACCTCTCTGGCTACCTTCCCAGACCATTTTTGGGAGCCCTGCCGTCTGAGACTAGACAGATAGCAAGTTGTGGCACCAATACTGGAACTCCCTCCCCAGGATGATTCTTGCTCTATCATTGTCTTCTGCCAGTGGGTGGAGACTTGTTTGTTTTATTTGGCTTTCCATCACTAACTTTCCCCTGGCTTTCCTCTCTGCTTGTGTGTCTCTTTGTTTATATGTTTTATTTAATTGTTGTATTTATTTTATATACTGTACATGTATTTTGAACACTGTTTTGATTGTTCACTACCTTGGAGATCCTAAGTTGGTTGTAAAGGCAGCATACAAGTGTTTAAGAGCCAGTTTAGTTAGGAGCTCGGTTAGGTTTGGTTTGGAGCACAGTTTGGTTAGGAGCACGGACTCTAATCTGGGAGAACTGGGTTTGATTCCCCACTCCTCCACATGTAGCTGCTGGTGTGACCTTGGGTCAGTTCTTTCAGAGCTGTTCTCTCACAAGCAGTTTTCAAAAGAGCCCTCTCAGCGTCACCTACCTTACAGTCAGAGTGTCTGTTGTGGGGAAGGGAAAGGAGATTGTGAGCCGCTCTGAGACTCCTTCAGGTAGTGAAGTGTGGGGTGTAAATCCAATTTCTCCTTCTCCTTCTTCTTCTCCTAATATAAATATGAATAATAAATATTGTGAAGGCCTACTTCCATCCCTCTACCACACAAGCCTACCAGGAACTACCACATACTTTGCTGAAAGAACCTGTTCTACAGAAGAGCTAACTTTTCATCAGCAAAGCATATTTCCTTTGGTAATGCCACTGAACTTTTATACTGACTTCTAGAACAATTCTGGTTGTAGGTGTAGCGCTTGACCCCAGTGGCATAACTAGCCTATTTGGGGTTCGGGAAGGATGATTTTTTAACACTCCCATTCTTTTTGTTGTTGTTTTCAAGTCACAGCTGACTTATGGTGACCCCATAGGGTTTTCAAAGTCAGATATGTTCAGAGGTGGTTTGCCATTGCCTGCCTCTGCATCGGCCCTGCTTAGCTTCTGAGATCTGATGAGATCAGCTTAGGCTGGAGCTATTCAGGTCAGGGCCTCTCCTCTATACAACAAAAATATTTTTAGTAATAATCATGAAATAAAACAAATAATAATTTTTATTTATTTTATTTATTTAACTTTAGACTTTATATCCCGCTCGAACCCTCTTTCTCAGGGGGTCTCTGAGCGGCTTACAAGTGGTGCTAGTCACACAGTTTTTCCCTAACTAGGGCCACAGAGTCTGTAGGGGTGGGACTACCTACCGGCACCCCTGTGGTGGTTGGTGTATTTGTTCTTGGCTCGGCACTCCGATTGTCTCCGGCGGGCTCCTATTTCGACGTTCCTGCGACAGTTCTTTTTTCGAGGCGCGCAACTCACACCTTCTTCCGGCCCCAGCAACGTCCTTCCGGCTCCGCTGCGCCAGCGCTCGACGTCATCGCGCACCCGTCTCGACGGCAGTCGCTTGGATGTTTCTTTCCTGACCACCAGGGATCACTCTGCCGGTCGTAGTAGCTTGCTGCCACCGCCACCGTCTCACCAGTGTCTCGCCACGCCACCTCCGACTTTCTGGAGCCGATGTCTCGCTGCCGCTGCCGACCACCACGTTAGGCAGGGTGCCCCCCACCCTACTAAGGGTGGGTACCCATTTATCTACTTGCAATTAATTGCTTTTGAACCGCTGGGTGGGCGGGAGCTGGGATAAAGGTCGAGAGCTCACCTCGACCGCGGTGGTACTCGAACAGCCATAGTGGCTGCTCGAGCGATGTTACTAATGCAGGCGTTTTACTGCCTGGGCCACCGCCAAAAAAGAAAGGGAGACAGTGAAAGATTTATTTCATTTATCTGGAGTTGTAACTTCTAGTCCACATGTATAACCACAAAAACAGATTAATGTTCCATTATCATCCCTATAAAGGGTGGAGGAGGGGAGAAGCACCCTTTTACTACGTTGTTAGATCATAGGGAAATAATATTAACAAAGGTTTGCTACTACACTACTCTTAAGTACATTATTTTATATTTTTTTGCCAAGCAGAATAGGGACGAGAAGGTCTTCTTGAAACCAAGAAGAAGAGAAGAAGAGAAGAGATTGGATTTATACCCCGCCCTTCACTACCCAAAGGAGTCTCAGAGTGGCTTACAAACTCCTTTCCCTTCCCCTCCCCACAACAGACACCCTGTGAGGTGGGTGGGGCTGAGAAAACTCTGACACAAACTGCTCTTTCAAGAACAGTTGTGCCAGAGCTTGTGACTGACCGAAGGCCACATCAGCAGGTGCAAGTGGAGGAGTGGGGAATCAAACCTGGTTCTCCCAGATTAGAGTCCGCACACTTAGCCACTACACCAAAAGTGAAAATAAAGAGAGGGGAACACAGAAAAATTAGGTGAAGGGAGACAGAAATGAATGAGAAATATAGGGTTGCCAAATGTTTTTTGGCCGGGAGCAGGGGGCTCCCGGCCGGCGTCTTAGGCGTGCGCGCCACCCGGAAATGATGTTGCACGCTGAGGGCGTGGCCACGCCATTTGAGGGGAAAACAAAGCGTGCGACGTCACTCCCGGGTGACGCGCACGCGGGGGTGGGGTTTCCCCCGAGCCCCGATTCCGCGGGAGTGGAAATCGGGGCTCGAAAGCAGGGGGAATTCCGCCCCCCGGGGGCATTTGGCAGCCCTAGAGAAAAATGTGGAAAAGAGGGAGATAAAGTAGTGCCCTAACTACTGCTTTTCAAGATCTGGCTGAGCTGGGTGCAAGGAAAGGGAGAGGGAAGGAGAGATTATTGGAGAAATACCTACAGGCCAGCAATTACTGTCATTGCTCTCAGCATCCTGGCTTATTTGTTGGACTTTGCATGACTGCTTCAGTCTTGGAGGAAGGGAAGTGTAGCCAAGCCCAGGATGCTTTTTCCTATTCTGCGACTTCCCTGCACCCCTAGTGGCTGCAGCCAGAAGTGCATTCTTAAAAGAAAAATATGTTTGGCTGGATGCAGCAGGATGAAACTGGCTTCAAGGGCCCCCTTCAAAAGTCTTCCTCAAGCTGCACCTGAGGCAAACCACCCCCTGCCCCCTTGGTATGCCACTGCTGCAGGTCCTTGGAAAGCTTCTGATGATGCTATATGGACATTATAACAACTTCAATGTACCATAAGAGTTTGGGCCAACACAGTGCTATTAGAATGATCCCCACATCCAGATTCCCCCAAAAGCCAGCAAGATGAGTGTGACAAAATACATGGTATCTATATGGCATCGATGCAAGGATAAACCAAAACAACAACAATAAACTGAAAAGGATGCCTTGCTATGCATTATCCATCTAGGAATTGCCTGGAGCTGGTGCATCATCAACTATTCTAAATTTAAATTTTTATAATTTGTAGTTTTTATTACACTATGTTATAACATGTAATATGCTTTTAATGCAATTATAATTTAATGTTTTGTTTTATAAGCTACCTTGAAAGTTAGACAATGGGAAGGCAGGATAAAAATACCTTGAATACCTTGTTATTTTATGATTTACTTCATTTATACTCCACTTTTCTCCTCATTGGAGACCCAAAGGGGCTTATGACATTTTTACCTTATCCATCCTATTCTCGCAACAACCCTGTGAGGCAGGTTAGGCTGAGAGTGTGTGAGTGGTCTAAGTTCCCCGGGCAGTTTCCATGACACGGTAGGAATTTGAACCTGGTTCTCTCAGATCACAGTCTGACACTCTAATCACTACACAAACTAGCTTTTAAAAACAACTGGTTGTCCAAAGGTCTAAAGTACCATTTTGATTCAGGAACCAAAGTCCTACTGAACCAATCCAGTACTATATCAGTGCATCTCACAAGGTATTTCATGTTGATGGAAGACAGATGGTGCCCCACCTGGGTCAGCATGGTGCCGGCCTCCTGGTGAAGTGTCAGCAATCAATGCCTCACCTACAAATTGATGTATGCTTTGGCAGGTACATTGTCCATGCAAACCAGAACATGACAGCCTTGAAACTGATCCTAGAAGTCAAGCAATGCTGCTTCGTGGTGTAAAGCTCCAGCCAGTTGATCCTCTTCCAAGACTCTGATAAAGACCACATCCCCATATCCCCTGGTGTGCTCCCCAGCCAAAGAGGCTGTCATCTATTGTGATTAAAGGTACTGGTTGGGCTAAAACACTCATTTCCTGGGATAGGTGCCATGGAGTCAACTACCATGCCAGAGTATGAAGGAATTTTTGGGATACTTCCAGAGAAAGGAGGGCCCAACTGGCGATTTCAAACTGGAACGGGAGAAGCATCCTCTGAAGAGATCTGGAGTGAAATCATAACCATTCAGCTGTGTCTTGGCAAGAGACCATCATGATTAAAAGCTTTTGCCAATCTCACAAGATCCCCTCAGCCACTCCTATGCACCGATCAAGCCAGATCTTTCTTTGCTATTCGTCAGAGTGTTCTTGCACTTTGCTCCCAAATGCTCCAAGCATTGTGTCAGCCTCAGAGCACTTTTTGTTACCAAGAAATTCATGGTCTTTGAGGAAAGAAAAATGTGGCCTGTAAAATGTGGCCTTCTGACCAAGGTAACGGGAAAGGGGATGAATGAGAATGCCATCTAAAGTTAGCCAAATACCTTAAAGATTCAAGTGTGCCACTGAGGAGAACTAATACCTTAGTGAATACTCTTGGCCACCCAAGTGACTCCCAGTGGTAAGGCTTATACTGGAAATGCTGGTTGCTATGGTAGAAATGAAGATACTTACTGTGGCTGACTCAGACCAATACACAAATCATCAGAAAGACAGTGGAAAGTCAGAAAATCCTCATGCTTGTTTTTTTTTTAATAGCTACAGGTAGGAATTTCAATATTCCCAGCCTAAACTGCATCTTTCTGAAGAATTTGTTTAATCTATTCAAATCCAAAACTGCCCTCATGCAGTTTATTTTTTTTTAATCAAGAAAAAGTTGAACTAAGCCCAAAGGACCACTGGTCTTGTAGGAAAGTTTCTATTCCTTGTATGTAATCACTGGATCTTTTGTATGACCAACTGCTACTCTGAAGAGTACCTGTTTGGGGGCAATGCAATGAAATTATCCTGAGCCAGTCTTGCCAACAGCAAAACATTTCCCTAAGAAACTATTTCCTATATTTCTGGTTGACTATCATCGTTCTGGTTGAACTATGGTCTTGGAGAAGACTCTTGAGAGTCCCTTGGACTGCAAGAAGATCAAATCAGTCTGTTCCCTAGAAGGCCAGATAATGAAACTGAAGCTCAATTACTTTGGTCACCAAATGAGAAGGGAGCACTCACTGGAGAAGACCCTGATGCTGGGAAAGATTGAAGGTCAAAGAAGACGGGGACGGCAAAGGATGAGATGGTTAGACAGTGTCACAGATGCAACGAACATGAAGTTGAGCAAACCTCAGAGGATGGTGGAAGACCGGAAGGCCTGGTGTGATCTGGTCCATGGGGTCGCGAAGAGTCGGACTCGACTGTGCGACTGAACAACAACAAATCACCAAATCATAGCAAATATAGGAGATGCCCCCTTATGCATTTCAGGGAGCAGAGTAAGCTGGCATTAGTGCTATTTCTTTGCTCACTTAAAAAAGAAGATAAAATCTGAGGAAGGATATATATATCAGTCTGTTTTATTTTTATTCTCAGCTTCTCCTGTGGTTGCATGCACAGTTCCCTCCTCCTTCATTCAATCCTCACAACAGTTTGTAAGGATGATTAGCTTGAGTAAGAGACAGTGATTGTCCCAAAGTCACCTAGTGATCTTCATGGAATAGTAGGAATCATAGACCTGTCCTGAAGATCCTGGAACTGGGCCACTTAGCCTTACAATTTCTACACTTGTGAGACTTGGAAGTCTGCCTGGAAGGATGAAAAGACTACTGAGGTTTGGATTTCCTTCCTTCCTTCCTTCCTTCCTTCCTTCCTCCCTCCCTCCCTCCCCCCCTCCCTGCCTCCCTGCCTGCCTGCCTGCCTGCCTGCCTTTGATTTCAGCAAGGACTACTTCTAGGAGATATGCTGGCTAGATGAATTTAGTTCTACAACCACTCATTCCATTCCACAATGGCTGTCACAATTGGACAACAACCAAGGAAAAGTCAGGCAGTAGGACAGCTGACAGATTTTTCTCAGACCACCTTTTATCTGCTTCCAGCTCTTCTGCAGACTACAGACTCCTCCAGCAAAGACCAAAATCATATCTTTGGCATAAATATGGATCAATAGCTTTGCAAAGTCTCTTGCCTCTGTGTTACAGGAGACTTTAGAGTCACTGTTATTGTTAGCAGGCATGACAGCATTTGATGACAGAGCCACTATTGCAGTATCACAGGAATTCTGAAGTACTTCATCAGATTGCCTGGAAGAGTGAGGAACTTGTTTCCTAAACAGGAGGCTGATTTTTCTCACAGAGAATTAATCCAATCAACTTTTCAAACAGTTTCAAAAACTTAAGGAAAGACAAATTCAGGTGGGTAGCCGTGTTGGTCTGAAACACCAAAACAAAGTTTTAGTCCAGTGGAACCTTTAAGACTAACAATGTTTTATTCAAGGTAAGACAAATTAGCGAGTCTACGGATGCTTGGGAAAATCAGCCTTAACTGCCTTGGGATATGGTGATTTGTTTCTTTATGAATGAAGGCTATGAATACCTGACATCTGGTTGGACACAGTGATATTAAATGGCTTTTTAGCATATTTACCTGGCCTTGCTTTTTCTCCCTTCTCTATAATCCTGTTGGTATTGGTGGAAAACCCAGTGTTTTGTCATTGGGTGAATTTTTTTAGTATCAGAACATTTATCATCCTTCCAGTTTTGAACAGGTGACCTACCCTTGTTTCCCTTTATTCTGGAGAGCTTAAAGAGAAGGAATCCAGCCACAGCAGCTGTCAAAAGAGCAGCTGCCAGTACAAGACCTGGGCAATCTTTTGTGGTTATGCCTGGATCTGCCCCAGTTACAGTATTTGTATTTCTTGTTTCATTCTGTGGACCTTAACTAGCATCAGCAGCAAAGTGTTCCTCTGCCCTTAATGAAATAGCACCTCCTTTTCTGCTAGGGCTGCATGCAATGAGACCTGGAATGGGTGGGAGGAATCTCTAGGGGACCCTAGATAATTCACCCCTTCTGTTGTCAAAGAAAACATTCTTTTAAAATCAGTCAGATAAGCTGCCAGATCAATTATTACTAAGGCTACTGTCAATGGGGGGTTATTTATTTATTTTATAGATTCAATTTATACCCCGCCCTCCCCGCTACACGGGCTCAGGGCAGCTTACAAGGAGGTATAAGCCAGTATAAAACATATTTAAAACCGTTTAAAATCACTACAGTACAGTAACATTATTATTAACAAAAGAGCTCTGGATGTTCTAACATGATATTCCACCCGATGGTGTTTTACAACTGCTCTACCTACTCAGCGTCATCTGTTCCGGAAAACGGTGATGTTCCTTCTTCCAGGGCCAGGTTATGATGGAACAGTAGTGATGGTAGTGGTGGCTCCTACTCATACGCCTGGTGGAAGAGCTCCATCTTACAGGCCCTGTGGAACTGTGCAAGGTCCCGCAGGGCCCAGATCTCCTCCGGGAGCTCATTCCACCAGGTAGGAGCCACCACCGAGAAAGCCCTGGCCCTGGTAGTGGCCAGCCTGGCCTCTTTGGGACCTGGCATCGCCAGGAAGTGTTGCATCCCAGACCATAGTGCTCGCAGGGGAACATATGAGGAAAGGCGGTCCCTTAGGTAAGCTGGACCCCAACCGTATAGGGTTTTAAAGGTAAGAACCAGCATGTTGAAGCAAATCCGGTACGCTATTGGCAGCCAGTGCAGTGCTTTCAGCACAGGCTGGATGTGGTCCTTACTAGGAAGACCCATCAACAGCCTGGCCGCACCATTTTGCACCAGCTGCAGCTTCCGGATATGCGACAAAGGCAGCCCCATGTAGAGAGCATTGCAGTAGTCTAACCTCGAGGTGACTGTCGCATGGATCACTGTGGCCAAGTCACTGCGGTCGAGAAAGGGAACCAACTGCCGCACCAGCCGAAGATGGTAAAAGGCTGACTTGGCAGTGGCTGCCACCTGGGCCTCCATAGTTAACGAGGAGTCCAGGAGCACTCCCAAACTCCTAACCTCCAGCGCTGGCACCAAAGGCACTCCATCGAAGGTCGGGAGAGGGAACCCCAGCCCTGGACCACTACGACTCAAGCCCAGGACCTCAGTCTTCACCGGGTTTAACTTCAGCTGGCTCAGTCGGAGCCAACCAGCCACGGCCTGCAACGCCCGGTGCAGATCTTCAGGGACAGAGCTCGATCGGCCACCCAACATCAGATAGAGCTGGGTGTCATCAGCATATTGATGACACCCAAGCCCATACCTCCGGGCAATCTGGGCAAGGGGGCGCATGTAGATGTTAAACAATAATGGGGAAAGAACAGCCCCCTGGGGCACTGCTGTTCCCCTATCACCACCCTTTGTCCCCGACCACGGAGAAAAGAGTTAAGCCATTGAAGGGCGAGCCCCTGAATCCCCACGTCGGCGAGGTGGGGGGTCAGCAGCTGATGGTTGACCATATCGAATGCGGCCGAAAGATCTAACAGCAACAGCGCCGCCACACCGTCCCAATCCAGATGCTGTCGGAGGTCATCAGTAAGAGCGACCAGTACAGTCTCCGTCCCATGCCCCGGGCGGAAGCCGGACTGGAAGGGATCTAGGACGGAAGCGTCATCCAGAAAGTCCTGCAGCTGTATCGCCACTGCCCTCTCAATACGTTTGCCCAAATAGGGAAAATTGGACACTAGCCGATAGTTGGCCAATTCGGTCGGGTCCAAAGAAGGTTTTTTCAGGAGAGGGTGGACCATCGCTTCCTTAAGTGCCTCCGGGAACTGTCCCTCTGAGAGGGACGTGTTGATAATTTCCCTAAGCGCACCTTGCAACCCCTCGCAACCTGCTTTAATGAGCCAGGAGGGGCACGGATAAAGGTTGCATGTGGTTGGGCACACAGCTGCAAGCAGTCTGTCAACTTCCTCCAGGCTGAGCAGGTCAAAGCGCACTGTCTGTCAACTTCCTCCAGGCTGAGCAGGTCAAAGCGCACTAAACCCAGTACCGAAGACGTGCAAGGGGCCTCGACTTCACTCACTGTCTCAACTGTGGCGGGGAGGTCACAGCGGAGCGCCAAGACTTTATCTGCGAAATAGCTCGCAAATGCCTCATAGCCAATATCCAATTCCCTAGCATTTCACCCGCCCTGTGGCAGAGCTGTCAACGACCAAATTGTTCTAAATAATTGGGCTGGGCGTGAGCTCGCAGACGCAATCCTGGTCGCATAGAAGCCTCTCTTTGCGGCCTTAACTGCCACCTCATAGGATCTCATAAACGTCCTATAGGATGCTCTTGACGCCTCGTCACGAGCACGACGCCACCGTCTCTCTAACCGTCTTAGTTCCCGCTTCATCAGTCGTAGCTCCTGGGAATACCAGGGCGCCAGCCTAGAGCGGGTGCGGAGAGGGCACCTGGGAGCGATCTCGTCAATGGCTGCGGAGAGTCGGTCATGCCAGTCCTCCACAAGCTCATCTAATAAGCCGCCAGGGGGCCTCGGATCCCTTAGGGCCATCTGAAGCCGAATTGGGTCCATTTGGCTCCTCGGGCGAGCCAAAATCTGCTCGCCACCTAAATGGTTTCGGGGTGGCACACTCAGACGGCCCTTCAGTGCATAGTGGTCTGACCATGGTACCAATTCCGCAGTAATCCGGTCCACCGTCAACCGTGCTGCGAAGATCAGATCGAGTGTGACCAGCCCAATGCGTGGGAGCCGATATGAACTGAGAGAGTCCCAGTGCTGCCATGGACGACACTAGATCCGTAGCCCAGCTGGAAGCCGCGTCATCAGCATGGACGTTGAAATCACCCATGACTACCAGTCTAGGGTGCTCCAACGCCCAGCCTGATATGGCCTCCAGCAGGGACGGCAGACTACTGGCCGGTGCGTTAGGTGGTTGGTACACCAGCCAGATCGCCAAACTCTTCTCAGCCTCCAGCATCAGGCCGACACACTCCAAGCCCGCGATCTCCGCAGGTGGGAGCGCCCTGAAGGAGTAAGCCTCTCGAATGAAAATAGTCACTCCTCCCCCCCGCCCCCTCGTCTGTGATTGGTGGAGGACCGAGAAAGTTACAGGTACAGGTACAAGTGGGACTATATTGCTGCCTCTTGGCTGTCCTGTAACAGGGAGTCAGAAACAAGCATTGTGGATGATCTGTCATTATTATTGTAGCACTTGGTTCACCACAGTTACACCAGTCCAGCACAATCAGGACAAGACACAGCTGGAGAAACAATGGCTACTGATAGTGTTCCTCACAAGGTGAGGAACAGGCCTCACCTCTGAGCAGGATCTATAGGATGAATGGGAGTATAGGAATCTCTGGTAAAGAAAATGTAAGAGGCATGGTCAACCAGAAGTATCCTGCAGCTTGGTAGGGCCAGTCTGGGAGGGCAGAGAATCCCCTACCATGAGCAGGTTTATTATAAGATCTGGGCCCTTGGATATAAGTTTCTTCTTCCTGTCACATGGTACTGGAACTCAAGATCACCAAATGAAAGTGGACAGCAATAAGAATGACAGATGAAACAGACCACTGCTGCATTTTAGAGTCTGCAAAATCTTGGGGGAAACACTGGTTTTGTGATGCCTCAGTCTAGCAAGGGCTATGAGCCATAATAAGAGATAAAACTCTTCTAACCACCAGGTAAGAGAAACAAAACAAATGAGAAGGCCATAACATATGTGCCCTAGTCATGAGCTTCCAGGCATACCTGGTAATCACTCTTGGAAACAAAGTGCTAGACTAGATGTACCAATTGATCTAGGAAGGCAATTCTTATTTATTATTCGTTCATTCAATGTATACCCTGTCATCCCCACTGAAGCAGGCTTAGGGCGGATTACATTCTTGATGTAAGATATATGTTAATCCCAAATATATGTTTGTTGTTGCCTTAATTTAATGTGTTTTATTTTTATAAAATTCCATTTCTTTTCATTCCATGCAAACTGGGCCGATAACATATTCAAAGAACACCTCCAGCATTTGGATGCGGAAACCTTTGCATTGGAACATGAGACTCCTTGAAAGTGAAGTAGCCAATTAGTTGATGGTAGTATCTGTGTTATTATTTTTAGAGCTTTCAGCAGACAGCTCCTACACAGTGGTCTGTATGAACGAAGAACATAATTTTAAACAAAAAGCGGGGTGGGGAGAAAAAGAGAGAGAAAGCATAAAATGTGATATAAGCTTTTGTGAATCTTTTGTTTACTTAAGCACTAGCCAGATTTATGATGTGCAAAACTATGTTTTACGATGATTAACAATAGGATTACAGTTCAAATATGAAGTCAGGCTCTAGAAAAACAACTTAACTTCCTGAATATTTTATGAAATATTCAGTTCCTCCAGTCTGGCAGCAGGAGATTCTGGTTGCCTTTATTACGAACTTCAGGTATAATACTTACAAGGCTGATATCCCAACTGCACTGGTAATGCATACCTAAATGGATCTGAGGAGGACCCAAGATGGCGACCGATGCAGACGCCAGATGCTGAGCTCCGCGTTTAATTATGGTTTTTAACCTGCAAAGTATTCCCTCTGGCATGCCTAAATGTCATATTCTAATCTTCACAGTGACCTGTACCTAACAAAATACAAACAAACACACACAACTATATATGTGTGTTTTAAAAGAACCTCTTTACACAGTGGACACTTAAGTTATGAAATACTACATGGTGTCATGATGAAATAGCACACTTCTGTGTCCAGCAGGTCCAAGTAAAATGTAAGGATCTAGATTTCTCACATGAGACAACATGGAAACTTGAGTCTTTCACAGCATCCTATGAGCTTATCATAGTCCTTTCCTGTAGGACCTTATGAGAATCAGGATGCCCAAGATCACAACAGACTTTCTCATACACACAAAACCATTATTGGCAGGAAAGCACAAAACATCATGGAAATACGGGAAAATACTAAGATGCATCAGTCACTTACACTTGGCTATTCAAGCCTCGTCTTCTGATCGCATAATATAAAACTTTTGCAACAGCCTCCATTATTTCGCAATTAGAATGAAACAGAAGAAAGTGAACAATTGAGTCATCAGAATGCCAGCTCTTACCCTCTAGAAGTGGAGTAATAAAATGAGATCGGATATCCCTATAAAGGGGGCAATGAAGTATGGTGTGTGTAGTGGAGAGCAAGGGCAAAGAACAGACTTTCTCTTTTGGCTAGCCAGTCATCTCCTCATCCCATTTCCCACCACAGGGGCCCCATCTCCCACAACAGTTTCCCATAAATCAGCCAGGATTATTCACATTCTCCTATATGCCAGTTAGGATGTGGCATGCTACAGTATAGCCAGAGCTCATCAGCTCTCAGAAGCTAAGCAGGGGGGGAAGAAGAAGAAGAAGAAGAAGAAGAAGAAGAAGAAGGAGAAGGAGAAGGAGAAGGAAGGAGGAGGAGGAGGAGGAGGAGGAGGAGGAGGAGGAGATTGGATTTATTCCCCACCCTTCACTTGGAGTCTCAGAGCGGCTTACAAACTCCTTTCCCTTCCCCTCCCCACAACAAACACCCAGTGAGGTAGGTGCGGCTGAGAGAGCTCTGAAAGAGAACAGCTCCTTGAGAGAACAGCTCTGCCAAAACTATGGCTTGCCCAAGGTCATCCAGCAGCTGCAAGTGGAGGAATGGGGAATCAAACCCAGTTCTCCCAGATTAGAGTCAACACACTTAACCACTACACCAAACTGGCTCTCAGTACTTGGATGGGAGACTGCCACAAACGTCTTTGCAGAGGAAGGCAATGGCAAACCACCTATGCTTAATCATTTGCTATGGGGTCACCATAAAATGGCTGTGACTTGACAGCACTTTACACACACTCATAGGACAGCTTTGAAGCAATTGTACTGATGCAACAGAAAAGCAGATACACAACAGAACAGGGCTTTGCAGCCCAAGTCTTATTATGCAATAGTGTATAAAACTATAGATGATTGTTTATACTGGCTAGATGGAATGCTATTCTGTCAGTTGAGCTATCAGGATGTTTAAATAAGGTGCCTTACTCTGAGCGACTGTGCCAATGTGGTTCTGGCGAAATAGACACCCTTCGACCTTGTCTATTTGACTGTGATTTGCTTAACGATGCAAGAGATAGTTGGATAAAACCCTATATCCAGGACTCCAGGTATGAACCGGATAATTTGAGGTTTCTTTTAGCAGGGGTGGATTTTAATATTACATTGGCAGTTGCCAAGTTCTTTTCTCAGTCAATTAAAATTAAAAATCACTAAATTTTACATTATATAGGCACATTAAATAAATTTCCTTCTTTTCTTCTTTTAGTCTTAGTGTGATGCTGTTCAGAGCCAGATTGGCTGTAAGAGCAGCATCATTAAAGTAAAAAGTTTGTTAACCTATTAGCTTCAAACAAGGTGGGAGGCACTTGTGCAAGTGCATCTGAACCACAACTTGCTCACCCTGCTTTTTGACTACCCAAATATGCCAAGTAGCATTTAGTTGGTTGATGAAGTAAGCATGAGCCACTTTTATAAATTGGGAGGGGGGGATAGAGTTTAACGATTAAACAGTGCTGCAAAACAAAATGGGAAGCATGCCTTATATCCTCCATCCATTCAGCACACGGGCCCCTCCCCTCAAATACCACTGTGTTATATCATCTGATTTGGCCACCAGATTCCATATCCAACATTATTTGTTTACTTATATCCCATCCCCCCACCCCACCCCCACAATCGCACCATAACCCAAAGCGGCTTATATAATTCTCTTCTGGCTTGTTTTATTCTCACAACGACTCTGTGAGATAGGTTATGTTGAGAATATGTGACTGGCCCATGCTCACCCAGCAAGCTTCCATGGCAGAGTGGCAATTCAAACCTGGGTTTCCCAGATCCTAGTCCAACACTTTAACCACTCTTTTAAAGGTAGCTGAATGTGTGGAATTTACATATACCAACTCAAAAAATATGGCAATGCCTGATGCCTGGGATGCTGGAGGCAGGGCTGATGTAGTGGATGGGCAGGGAAGCATCATCTGAAAAGGCCCCAAAGCTGTATCTGATAATGGGCAAGTGACATGTCTATTTCTTAGCCAATCAGGCATTGGCTCCACCGAGTACCATTCACCTGCAAATTAAATATTTGCCCTTCCTAGCTGATTAAATCCTACTGGGAAGAACTGAAGATTCCTGTAGCCAAAATAATCTACAGATCTTTCCCTTGTGGTTGTCAAGATTTCAATAGCAAGGGTGGACTTCCAGATTTGGCGTCTTGCTGGCGGGTGCGCTCCATCGCAGCTCCGATGAGAGCAGCCTGCAATCACACCAGATCGGAGGGGTCCTGGAATATTCTGAGCCCCCCAGAGATTTTGGGGCGCAAACCAAGGAATAAAGCGTGAGTGACTATTTGCCAAACCGCACAAGCACTTAGACACAAATCCACAAAACCATCGCAGCTCCGATGAGAGCAACTCACAATTGCACCATATGGGAGGGGTCCCAGAATATTCCAGCCCTCCCAAGCCCTCAGAGGGGGCTCGTAGGCTGGGGCACAAGGGAAGCCTGTCCCCAGGTGATGGCTGGATTGAGGCTTCCTTTTTCCCCGATAGGTCCTGCTGGTGTGAGACCAGCCATGGACTTAAAGAAGCATAACGGAACAAGCAATCAGGAGATTTGGCGTTAAGAGACTTTCCCCATTTTGGGGCGCAAACCAAGGAATAAAGCGTGAGTGACTATTTGCCAAACCGCACAAGCACTTAGACACAAATCCACAAAACCATCGCAGCTCCGATGAGAGCAACTCACAATTGCACCATATGGGAGGGGTCCCAGAATATTCCAGCCCTCCCAAGCCCTCAGAGGGGGCTCGTAGGCTGGGGCACAAGGGAAGCCTGTCCCCAGGTGATGGCTGGATTGAGGCTTCCTTTTTCCCCGATAGGTCCTGCTGGTGTGAGACCAGCCATGGACTTAAAGAAGCATACCGGAACGAGCAAGCAGGAGATTTGGCGTTAAGAGACTTTCCCCATTTTGGGGCGCAAACCAAGGAATAAAGCGTGAGTGACTATTTACCGAACCGCACAAGCACTTAGACACAAACCCACAAAACTGCTTAAAAAGCCCCAAATAAAGCAAAGCGGGGGGGGGGAGACTATAAAGCGGGGGGGGGGGGACTACCCTACCCCGGAAAAAGCAGCTGAAAAAGAAAGAAAGCGAGGGGCAAAACGATGGCTTTGATGAGAGAACGTTAATTCAACTGACTGGTGTGCAAACTAGCAGAAATCACCTACTTTAAAAAACTTTCAGAAGCAGTAAAAAACTTTTACCTTTAGTGTAAATAATGTCTCATCGGGGTGAAAAAATGGCGTCCAGAATGAAAGCTTCTTCAGGAACTGCCAGCTCATCGTCTCCGGCTCCCAGGCTGGAAGTAACCACAGATATCTCCAAGATGATTACTGCAGCATTGCACCCTCTACTGGACCAGATGACTAACTTGAAAAACAACTTTGAAACTCTACAAAAAGAAATGAAAGAAACCAATGCAAGAAAAGAGAAGAACTAAAAAGCTGAAGAAAGTTGATGAGAAGACAAATGTATTGAACCAGAGAATGGAGGCAGTGGAAAAAAAGAGGATCTCTGAGAAACAACAGCTGCTACAACTTCAGTTGGAATGGTCAGCATATGTTCTGAGATTTCAAGGTATTCCAGAGCAAAAAGATGAGAACCTGAAAGAGATTTTGGGTGATTTCCCACAAGCGCTGCTCCGCGCTCACTCCTCCCTTTTGCCCCAATGGTACGTGTCAATTTCACACAAGCTGCTGCATGGCCACATTTTGCCCCACAGCTTCGCGCGATTTCCCCCGCGTCTACTCAATCCTCTAAAAATATATATATATTGCTTTTTATCTCTACACGCTACAAGATACAGGGAAAAGGAATTTGGAGTTCCTCAAGGTATCATTTTCTTCCCTGTATTTAGATTTATTGAGATTTATTGAACTGTTAAATTAGATCATTTGTAGTTTTGGAACTGGTTGCCATTAACATGCTAATGACGCACAGCTCTACATTTCATTAACTAAGCCTTCGAAAGTAGCTGCTACTGTCCTGAACGAAGTTCGAGTCCAGTGGCACCTTTAAGACCACCAAAAATTTTATTCAAGGTATAAGCTTTTATGTGCATGCACACATTGAAATAGAAGTTACCAGTCCATACATATAGGTAAAGGGTGAGCAAAAAATTAGCATAAAAATAATGAAGATATTTAACAGATTTGATGACGAAACAGGAATAACAACCTTAGACTGTATGGTTACCATTTGTTTGTGCTTAATTCCAGGGGAAAACATAGTGAAGGAAATAACTAAATTAGAATTGGAGATTGATGGGCAGATGTACCCTTCTTAATTGTGGAATGCTGAGAACAATTAACTGAGACCCTGCTATTATGTTCCATCCATCTCCTCTCAAGCATGGAGGTGATGGCATTATCCACAATAAAGGGGGACATGTTGGGATCATCTTCGTTGGTCTCAAAGGTGCCACTGAGGTCAAACTTTATTCTGCTGCTTCAGACCAACATGGCTACCCACCTGAATCTGTCCTGAATTAGTACCTCAGTGCTGTGATCAAATGGGTCTAATCTTGGATGGGCTGAAACTAGTATTGGCTCATCAGATGAACAGTTAAATTGAGCTCTTGGGCCCAGCCTTGCTTTTAGAGTAGTTGCTGTGGATGTATTTTTCACAAATTATATTTTGAAAGGAAGTTTCTTCTTGGCTTAGTGACCAGGTCATTTCAAAGCTGGGCTGTTGCAACACACTCTTGAAGTAGGGTTGCCAGGTCTGACCGCCCCAGCAGGGGGATTAGGGGGCATTCCAGGAGGGGGCATGACCACCCCAGCATGATGTCATCACATCCCTGCTTTTCCCCCTACCATTTAAAGGGAAACTTCCCTTTAAATGGTGTGTGTGGGGGAAGCAAGGGCCAAGTGCTCCTGCCATGCAAGAGGCAAAATTGCCTCTTGCAAGGGAGGAGCCGATGGCCCCCCACTTGGGAAGAGCAAGGAAAGAGCGGGTGCTGGGTGCTCCTGCCTTGCAAGAGGTGATCTTGCCTCTTGCAAAGCACAAGCCGACGGCCCCCACTTGGAAAGAGCAGGCGCCGCGCACCTGATCTCCAAGTGGCATTGCTGCTTGGAGATTGGGTGTGTGGGGCCCAGTCCCCACCAGCTGTGGTGGGTCCATTGCTGCTCGAAATTCAGAGAAGGGAGAGGGGTGGCTGCAGGTGGCTGAGTTTGGGGGTGAGGCTTCCCCCACCAGCCAGCTGGCCGGGCGGTGGGTTGAACCCTCGGAAAAGCGGATAAACCCCACCAGACTGGGAGGTCTGACAACCCTATTTTGAAGACAACTTGGAAGTTCAAGGTCCAAAGTAGTCTTACCTCATTTTCCTCTCCTGAATTTTATTTTCACAACACCCTGTTAGGTATGCTAGGCTGAGAATAAGTAACTGGCCCAAGGTCACCCAGTACACCTCTAGGGCAAAGTGAAAAATTTTAACTGGGTCTCCCAGATCCTACTCTGAAACTCTAACCACTACACTACACTGGCTTTCATGGGGTGGCTGCTGTTTAACAATAGCACCATAATATAAATGGTAACAGCCCAAGACAACTAGTAAACCACACTGTTACATATTCTGTCTTTCAAATGCACACCCAAAATACAGAAAAAAGTGGGTTCAAAAGTACAGAAAAAAAGTGGAGTGGGTTCAAAAGTACAGAAAAAAAGTGGAGTGGGTTCAAAAGTACAGAAAAAAGTGGGGAAAAATATGTGGGAGAATCCAACCCAATTTTTTCTGTACTTTTGAACCCACTTTTTTCCTGTATTTTGGGTGTGCATATGAAAGACAGAATATGTAACGGTGTGGATGTGTTATTAGCTATTATAAATAGCATTGTTAAATACAGAGGAGAAATTGTATTTCATTTTATCCTAAGCATTGAGTGTCAGCCTGTTTTCCGGTTTACTGTTTAACAATAGCAAGCAGCCAGTCCTGGGTGAATCATGCAAGTCATGTGGCATTAAGTCACTCAAAAGCTGCTGCCAGGCCTGGCCCTACTGAGTCCTCCCTCAAAGGCCTAGAAAGGGCTGCCAACCCCTCCTACCTTTTACTGACAGAAACCAAGAATGGAAGGCTGGCAATACTGTTGTGGTTGCCTAGTAACCCACACAAAATCCACTAAGGGGGCATTTATTTCTTAAAGCTCCTGGCACTGCTTCTATTATTTTGTGGGGTTTTACCCCTTGCTCCTAGTATATTTTTTCTATATTTCAGATTGCTCTGCAAACCTGGGGCTATTTCAAGTTTGTAGAAAGATCTGTCTTGTCTGTTCCTGGCTCCTCTCTTTACAGATTTGGCCAAGCTGGTAATTAGATATCTTGGTGTTTGTTCTATGTTCTTTTTAGCTTTTGTGAGGTAAAAACTTTAAACATATATTAAATAAATAAAATAATGAATGGGAGGGACAAAGCATAATTTTGTTGTGCAACAGCAGAGGATTCTCCCAACAGTCATTTCTCTCGGGGCAGGGCACTTCAAGAATAGGGTGGTACTACTACTACTACTACTACTACTACTACTACTACTACTACTACTACTACTACTTTCCAGCTAGAAATTAAGTCTCTACTCATCCCATCTTCCATATGGATATCAGTTTTGTATAAGGGTTAAAAAGATCAGGGTTATTTCCCCTCTAAACTAAATTATACAGACTACCGCCGAAAAGAAGAATTAAATTGATTTAAAAAGTCATGATCAGGTTCCAACTGGTTTGTTGTTGCTGTTTGTTTGTTCGTTTAGTTTTATATAATTAGGAAACAACAATAAATAGGAAACCACTAGCTCCAAAATAGGACTTCAGGAAGCCTTGCCCCAGGCAGTCTAAATCAGCACCAAAAATGAATGATGCTTCATAGCAAACAAAAAGAAAGGGAGTAATTAGAGGAAAAATCAATATACTATTTCTGTTTAACCTGTAATCTGTACAGTCCTACAGAAAGCAGTTATATTTAGCCAGTCAACATAAGGTTTAGAAGTCTTAGAAGACAACCATTTTGCCCAAGTGCCGAAAAAACCCTGCAACACTTATCTGTTAAGATGCTGATTTGTCAGTGCACAAACAAGGGGGAGAAATGAGGATTGTTCTTGGTCAGACATACTGGATATTTTATACAGAAAGCTAATTTTCTTGCTGCACAGAAGTAAGGATTGTTTAGAAATATCAGTATGAAACAACAGTGGATTTACTTTCAATATCAGAATCTGACTGCAATGGATGAAAATAATACCTGTGTAATGTCTGATCCTAAAAGATACTTGTTGATCAGGTTCATACTGGGACACAAAGGTAACAGTGAGAGAGTTTACCCTCACATTTTCACACTCAAAACTACCACAGTCTAAGTTCAAACAATTGCTGCTGGCTTCGAGCCTTCCTTCCATCATCCTGACGCCATCTCAGCCTGGTCTCCCCCCCCCCTTTGCTTTCCCACTAGTCTCCCTTGCAGGCACATGACGTTCATCTAGGAGAAAGCCTCAAGAAACAGAGTGAAAGGCTGCACTATGCCACATTGGTCGCTGTGCACACATTCTCCTTCCTTCTGGGGGAGGCTATTTTTTCTTCAGCAGTCTAGACAAATTGTGTCAGATGGCCTGTCAATACGTGGGTTAGAATGGCTTGAGGGTAATAGCTGCTGGCTGATGTAGTCAGCTCCTTGATCGGAGGATGACTTTGAGTCCGCTGCTGGCCAGGAGTCCTGGTCTCTGCTGGCTGCACCTGAGGGGGGTGGCAGTAATTGTTTCTGCTTCTCAAAGAAGTGGTGGTACCACACATGTAATGTAGCCAGCAACCTTCCATGCCTGCTTCATAATCTGAGCACACTGACCAACCACACTGTGTGTCTGTGCAACAGAGCATCAACCACTGGCTCCAGTTGAGGACATCACCAGTCCAGATCAAGAAAAAGTCCTGGAGTGAGCTCTGGCTCTTCCCAGCTTAACTACACTCCTGTTTTTGGTGTGGAGCAAGAGAGAATCTGTGCTGAGGGCAATGGTCAGTGTGTTACCATTTGGGGGCCACCCACCCCTGCACTAGAAGAATAAAGATAGCATTTCAATTTGCCTTTGACTTAGCTGTTTGTCCTCAGTTTCTAAAGTCTGGCAAAAATGGTGGCTCAATACAAGACTTCTTTCTCATTTTTGGCTTTGAAACTGAAGAATCTATTTGATGACTCTACTGGTTTTCTGTCCAAACTCTTCAGGCAGCTAGAGTCAATAAGACGGGCACAGCAAGAGCATTCCTGGAAACCTCAGAGTGATTCTAGAAAGCTTATCATCCACGGAGATATTCTGAATGCTTCTTTTCAGGAAAACCATAGGATTAAAGGCAGGATGAGATTTCCAAGGAGGCTTGGCAAAAAGGTCAACAACATGGAGTAGTGGACAGAAGGATATCAGAAAAAACAAATGCATAGCGTTTAGTACTGTGATCACAAGAAGTTGCCCTTTTGGCATTTTCTGGGAAGCCAGTTGGCCTTTTTGGGACAACCACCTAACCAGGAAAACAAAGTGTAACTGTCTTGGGGAGCATTGAGTGCATTTGACCAGCCATTATGCTTGGGGCAAAAGAACTGTCCAACATAGAGTCTATTAATGAGTCAAAGGCAGTATTCAGCCCCCACCAATGAGCAACACTTGAGGACCCCACTGTGAGGCAGAAGTAAAGGATGTGGACACTCTGTTAGAACTGTGCAGGGAGATGGCTGATACCTATCCAGCTGAGCCCAGTGTGGGATAGACAATGCAGTGAACGACTGGCCAATCGACAGCCATGTGGACAGAACTGACCCCTTAATTATGAAATTTGATACTATTAATAATGTTAAATGTCATATCTTAGATAATTAAGAACATGTAGCTGAGTTCTTATATTAGTGTTATGATTGTTATGCAAACAACTGACTTCTTCCATGAACTAATGAGATGGTCATTTGGCAACAAACTTGTAAGCCTGAAGAAGGATTCTAAGGATTCAAAATGAGCCCCAGGGAACTTGTAATAGTATACTGACATACATTTAATATTGATACATATTTGTTTTCAATAATCTTAGTTTTGTATATTAATTTATACATTATATACAAGGACTTTTGTATCATGGAAAACAATAAAATTCATTCAATTCATTCATTCATTCATTCATTCATGGTAAGAATATATTTGGGACTGTCACATTGATTGGTTAATGTCCTTTTTGTTTACAGTTTTGTTATACAGGTGTAAGGCCCTCTTCATGAGGTAAAACGTAAGCCACCTACAAACGAGAGAACAAATCTATCTCTCCTATATAATAATTCTGTTTTGGAGTAGCAAGATTCGATGCACTCCCAAATCAATTGGCTGACCGAACTGCCAATCAGAAGGTGTCCCCATCCACTGGCTGTGTTGCCTGAGGCCTGCCGACAGCAGTAGCGCCGGCCACAAATTCCCTCAGAAGACAGTTGCTTCCCCTCCCGGAAGGACCTCGGCAGCTCACAAGCCAGGCATTGAGCATTGAAGCCACCAATTGGAAGAACAGAAGCGAGTCTGGAGCCCTCACCAGATGGAGACAAACGCCTCTGCAGTGGGCCCAGCAGGTCCCATTGTTAAAGAGCCGTGCAATGAGCTGCTGCAGACCAGCCACTCAGCAAGGCCAGCACCCCCTCTGTTTCTCCAACCACCACTGGCTTGAGTCACATTGGAACGCCCCACTTCCTCCATGCCTGGATCCTGCCTTTCCTCCCTCCCTCCAAGGGGCTCAGGGGCAGAGCTGCCCACCCTCCCCAATTCTGCTTTGAGCCCCACACCCGCCACAGAGAGAGCTGAGCCAGGGGCACCAGCCCTCACCCGGCAGCCCCACCGTGCCCTTGCCCAGCAGGCTGTGGGATGCCAGCGGGTTGCCCTCCTGCCACAGTGGCACATGGCCCTCCTCGGCACCCCCTTGCAAGCACCCTGCTGTGGCACCCTCGCACACTAGCCACACCACAGCACTCCATGCTGAGGCAGCCCCATTCCCTCATGGCCGGTGCCCACCCAGCCCAGGAAGCGCTGCGCTTGGCCCCTTTCAGTCCTGCCACTGCCGGCGCTTGGAAAGGGCAGTAGGGCCCCAGGAGGCACAGGCTCCCTGCCCTGCCTCAGCTGGCAGGTTCTGGCTTCAAGCCCATTAACACTCCAAGACCGCTGCCGCTTCACCTGCTGTGCAGGCCCCCCTCCTTCTCAGGGCAGGTAGCTAGGAAGGGTCATTGCACCGAGCCGGGCAGTTTGCATCGGTCTCTCCCATCCTGGGCTCTTTTTTCACTGCTGCTGCATGCCGGAAAACCACCGACTTGCTCGGAAGAAACTGAGCCCAGCTGGAGAGGGTGGTGGCAGCTCCACAGGCATGCTGCAGCCGGGGGGGTCCCGTGCAGTGTCCCCAGGTACCTCTCACCTCACCCGGGGGTAAGCAAGCCTAGCCCACTGCAGCGGGCTCCACCATCATCCTCCCCATCTCCCCACACCCCAGGCTGCCTGTGCCCCCTGCCCTGCAATGGGAGAGAGGGAGGAGGTAGCCAGCCAGCCAATGGCCTCCCCAGACAGACAGCCACCCACAGCCCCGTCTAGAGCTCGTTGTATTGTTTTTACAATGGGCTTGGCTCCTAGGAGAGTAATAATTAATAATTATCATGTGGCAGTGTGTATAGTATAGCCAGGAGATCCTAAGAGTGTCTCGCATCCATAATTTCTAGCTCTTTTAGCATTATGCACCACTAAGTGGTGAGCTAGACTTGTTTTTTAAGGCAAGAGATGTTTCAGAGGTGGTTTACTATTGCCTGCCTCTGTGTCACGCCCTTTGTATTCCTTGGAGGTCACCCATCCAAATACTAGCCAAGGCTGACCCTGCTTAGCTTCCGAGATCTGACAAAATTGGGCTAGCCTGGGCTATCTAGGTCAGGATAACAAAGCTCTATGGATGCTGACAAACCAAACCAAAGGAAGAACCAGGGAAATCTTTTAGACTAAGCAGTGGCCTTTTCTTCCCCTCACGTATAGACACATATGGTTTTGTTGACTGCTTTTGATAACTGGAGATGTTCTGAGGAACCAACCTTTAAAGACAAGTCTTGAAGATATTTCTGAAAAGTATAAATATACCACTTTGGAACTATCCATCTATTTTGATAAAAAATATGGCTTGGATGAAATGGGAAATTTCCTCTCAAGTGCTTACATAAAACATACTATGTGCAAAATTCTTTTCCTAGGCAGTTAGAAACCTCTTGATTGCACCATAAATATTCTCATGATCTTATGACATATGACCTACTGTGCACACGCTGAAGAAAGATTAATTCTGAATATTCATTATTATCATATGTTTAAAAAACATTTTAATGTCACACAGAAACAAAAGCTATTCACGGGCCAAAGCCCAGTCACTTAGGTTTGCCATGGATTGATGATAGTACATCAAAATGTCAGCAAATCTGTATTTACCTAGTTGGATGAAGAAAATCTGACAAATACTATTTAAGATAAGTGGCATTTTTTCCTAATTGTTTTCAGATGGATGGATGAAAACCTAATGCCCTGCTACTTTGGCAGCACCCTTAAATGGTTTAACAACTCATGTATATACAATACATTGGCAGACATACGAAATGGGAAAAAAAAACAAGTAATGCAGCTTGTTATAAGAACATCTTAGTGATTACACACACACACACACACACCCCTCTATAAATGCAAACTAAATTTTCAATTCCCCCCCTATTATTTCGTTCCCTAGTGAGTATTCTCCTTGTATCTTTCTCTTTATTTCGTGGTTCATGTGCATCTCACAATTGTATTTTATTTTATTTTAATGGTGGATTCTGAAACCAAGGATCAGCTTGCAGTGCAGGCAATCCCTCAAATCCTGTGTTCTGTCACCAGTTCCTGGTTTCACCAACATTGCTCTCTACCCTGCCAGACTGTTTCACATCACTCAAAGCAGGATAAAAACTTGTTGTGTCACCAGTTTTCTAATCTCAGGCTGCGGTCACACACACACACACTAAATAATCCACTTTCAATCCACTTTTAAACTGGATTTTTACTGTGTGAACTGGCAAAATCCCATTGGAAAGTACTTTGAAAGTGGATTGAAAGTAGATTATTTAGTGTGTGTGCCTGCAGCCATAAACTGGCAGAAACATGAAAGCAGGGAAAATGCACATGGGAATCTTTGCGCCCTCTTGGTATGGCAAGCAGCTGCTGAGCCACGCACCAGTACATTAACATTTTCCCTCACCAATTAGAGTGCATAGGTCCAATGCAAAGCTCCAGAAGAAGAGATCCAACACTGTTCCATGCCCTATAAAACCCTTGCAGCAGGTACTCCATGACCTTGACCCCACCCCACCCCACCACCATTTTTTACTTTTATGGTCCGACAGGCTTTCTCTGTATAAGTTCACCACCTGCCACATTCCTTCAGTGTTCACATACTGGGTGCATCCAGACTAAACTGGCAATTTCTGCTGATTCCCCCTTCCTCAGGGTCCTCTGTCCCGCAGGAGCAGCATTTCATGGCAATCAGTAAACTGCAATAGGAAGGATAAGGAAGGAAAGTTTCATTCTGCCACTGGAAAATTTCGTCTGGATCTAACCCGCTGAGTCCAAAAAACCAGCCAAAATTCTTTCAGGAGTCCTTACATCCCCACCTGTTTCTACTCATATAATAAACACACAAACGAATTAAGTTACAAGAACTCTACTTAACTGCAAAAAAATTACAGGCACAAAAAGCTAAGAACAAGGCGGGATTGGGGGGGGGAAGTATTGGGTGAGAAAAAAACTTGGTTTTAGAAGTTTCTAGGGTAGGTAGAGCAGCTGTGAACTTTCAGGGACCTCTACATACATGGTAGTAATGGTTTCAGATGAGCCAGATAATGCTTTTGTGGACAGACTACACCTCTTGTGTGGTGGCTGCATGAGAGAGGGGGACCAAAGTCCACATCGGATGGGGAGCCTGCAGTTGCAAAGTCTGCTCATCAACTTCTGACTCACGTGGCAAAATAAATTCTTGGCTTGTGCCCAGCAGGGCTTCTGATTGGCCAATGGAGATCTGATCACCTGAGCACATTTTTTAAAAGTTGCTTCAGCATCAGCTGCAAGCTGTCTCAAAATTCCAAAACAGCTGCCTCGGAATTCCAAAGGTGCCCACTGGCTCAAAAGGATTGGGGACCCCTGCTGTACATTCTACACTACATCCTCATGCTCCTACATAGACAATGAGTTGCAATGCATTATTCAGGCCAGCAGTGCTCTGTAGGGTTAAAGTTTCACTTCCTTTCCCCAACATCCTTTGAGATACCAATATTTTGGAAGGGCAGCCTTCCACTCTCTGTCCTTGCTCCTGGCCATGGCTCTTAGCCTTTCCAACTCTCCCAGGACAATGGCAGACAGTAGGAATTCCCTCTACACATGTGTGTATGTGTGGGTACTCTACTAATGCCTAGTAAGCACATGCCACTCCAGGCTACTAGGGAGCTATTCCTATTGCTAGCCTGGCATTAACATTCTGGCTTCCTACTCACTTCTGCCAACAGGTTTCCTCTTTCTCTGCCTTTTGTGTTTCTTAATTAAATGTGGCAATCTGCTATTTGTTAGTGGCCTCCATGAATTCTCTACAGTGGTCCCGTTCACACGCGGCTATTTGGTCCGGGAGCGGGACAGTTCGGGGCCGGATCAAACCAGCACGATCACACCACCACATCTGGGAAGCGTCTTGCTTCCATGGCCGAACTGTCCCTTTCCCGGGATAAGCCGCGCCAAACTAAACCACCTATCTAGGTGGTTTAAAGGGAAGCGGCGCGGCAACCGGGGCGTTTGATCGCCGCCGCTTCCCTGCGCCGGCTCAACCCCGGCCCGGATCCGAACTGCGCATGCCTGGACATGCGCAGTTCGGCCGGCCCCTGGGTAGGGCGTGTTTTCTCCCCGGCGTTTGATCGCGCCGGGGAGAAAAGGCGGCGCGGCCGGGGGATCCATGAGATCCCGCCGCGCCGTGTCAACATTGGCGCGGCTTTTAAAAGCCGCACCTTCAAGCGCCTTTTCCCCTGCGTGTGGCAGGGGCCACAGTCTTCCATCTATATTTCTACCTTATCAGCATTTCCAATAAAGCAGGGCCTGCTTCAGGAAACAGTGTTTGTTCCTCTTGCGTTCTGCACTGTTCCTTTTCAACTTCATCACCCGTGCTCTCAGTCTGTACGGCACCTTTCTTTGGTCATGAAGATCTCCCTCCCCATGGAAGGAACCTCATAGATCAATTGTGCAGGGAATGAAGTGGCTTTCTAGTACCTGGCAAAGTTTTTTTGTTCTCTCTGAACAGGGTGGCTGTCATTTGGTTGCCCTGTAACTTTTTAAAATTGAGCATTACGTGGGATTGAACAGGCAATGACAATAAAGATTTCTTTCGCGGGAAGCCTGCAACATTGAGAAGTTTCGGGTGGAGAAAAGAGTATGCAGTGAGAAAAGACTCAAGAGAGCTGCTAGATTTACAGCCAGCAAGAATGTTTTTAGTAGAATTGAAGCCGAAAGGCAATGTTATGAGTGGAGCTGGAGACTCTGACAACCCAGGATTTCTCTTGTCTGCAGCTTACTTACTTTTCATCCCTTGTTCTTAGACCAAGGTCTTGAACAATAAAACTGAAAAACTTAAATAAAACCCGTCTGAAAACACCTCCCTTCGACACTTCTCTGCAGCCTCTAGAAACCGAGCAGCAAAATAAGTACGTTTGGGATCAGAATCCTCTAAAAGGAATTGAACCTTTGCTCTAACATCCCTAGAGGAAGCATAGCCCATTAATCAAGGCAGGGCATAATCCATTTTAGCCTAAACATGAGGACACTGCAGGAGAATATGTACAAGAGAGTCCACTGACTGGAGGGGGCAGGGACATAACCAATCTGAAAAAGGGATCCTTAGCAGACGACCCAGCAATACAGTTACAGGGACAGTTAAATTGTGAATGCATAAAGGTTCTACATAACGTTGGGATAACCAAGGAGTCTAAATAAGAATGGAGTTTGCCCTGAAACAGAAGGCCCAAGGCAAGTGGAGGACGTGTCCTCTGAGCATCAAAATGGGTATAGCTCATCTCTGGCATAAGTCAGTTTGGCCACATGCATTGATTTACAGAGGAAGAAAAAAGATCCTCCACCTTAAGATTTACAAGAGATAACTTCTGTTCAAGAAGCTGGAACCAGAGAACCTTATAAGAGTCCCTGAGGGTTAGGCTACCAAGCTACCCTCAGGGGCCTCAAAACATAGATGAAACCAAAAATTAAAGGCACATACCCAGGCACAGGCTTCTTTAGAGCTACGACCAAATTAATAATGAAGGGCCAATGATGAAATGCACCTAGGGAGCCTTCCAGTTGCCTGAAGGAATGAGGACTGTGCTCTGTTTATAGAATCACCTACAGCAGAAATCCATATAGGGACCATTGAGTTAAAAACTCTAATAGCCGCTGGCATATAATGTGCCCCATTAGGGGGAAAAAAAGAAACAAAAAAAAATCCCTTCATAGTAGCCATAGATTTCTGAGGGACCAGTTGAGAGCTGCCAGGTTATTGTATTGTCCTGTGGTCCTCAGTTCCAAACCATAAATCTTATTGTGCAGGGTGCTCTCCTTGAAGTTCTTCTTATGGAGACTGATCCCCTTGTGGCTCTATTAGGGATACAGTCTTAGCCCATCTTGATCATATATTTGGAGAGCCAAGTGAATACCACCTTGCATCAGTACTGGTTATTAAACCCATCCTGGAGGTACAGAGATGGGGAAACAGAGAAGGGTCTGTGGCCATGCAGTCTTAGAATACAAGGCAACAAGAGGCAGCACTCTAGTGAAAGCTGAGTGAGGGCAATGAGTTTCTTTTAAAGCTGATTTTGCTAGGTATCTCTGTAGCTTTGGCAGGCACACAGCACTAGTGGGGAACAAGCCAAAATTAGACCGGGACACTGCATCTGTACATTGTGTGAAAGCATGGTTAAGATTAACGGTGGTTAGGAAACCACAGACATTTTGGATTATTGCTATGTTTGAGTGCTTCTATGGCCGGCAATCAGGCCAGCAATGTATACAAAATTGACCATTTAGTACCCAAGTTTCCTGAAGCAATACGATGTCAAACGAAGTTATGTACTCTTTAAAGGTGGCATCAGCTCTCTTAGATGGCCAGCCTGCAGTATTCCAAGTGAGGAGTTTGATATTACCTTGAGGCAAGGAATGTCAGATTAAAGGGGTCAGGGAAATATTGTCATTGGGTGAACAGTCCAAGGTGGTTTCCGCAACATCCAGTAGCATATCCCTACTTACAGAGGTGCTTTGATCCTTGCTTTGTGGGATAAGAGACTCCTGTGATGGCTGATGTCTCAGGGTCTGTTATACTAATGGGTGGGGCTGCCAAGTTCTATTCTCTTGTGTAATGGATGGGGTCAAACTGTTGCAGGACATCTACAGAGTCAAGTTCTATTCTGTCAGCACTCACCTAGCTGGCCTTTACTTGAGGTGTTCTGCTGCAAACCGTGGGTTCCCCTTTTGATACATCAACTTTGTAAGAGGTTGGTAAAATTGGAGTTGGTACCTTTGACAGGGTAAAGATGGAAATTGACTCGACCGAAGTGCTCTTTGGGGCCTGTATTGACCATTTAGTACCCAGGTTTCCTGAAGCAATACGATGTCAAACGAAGTTATGTACTCTTTAAAGGTGGCATCAGCTCTCTTAGATGGCCAGCCTGCAGTATTCCACGTGAGGAGGTTGATATTACCTTGAGGCAATGAATGTCAGATTAAAGGGGTCAGGGAAATATTGTCATTGGGTGAACAGTCCAAGGTGGTTTCCGCAACATCCAGTAGCATATCCCTACTTACAGAGGTGCTTTGATCCTTGCTTTGTGGGATAAGAAACTCCTGTGATGGCTGATGTCTCAGGGTTTGTTATACTAATGGGTGGGGCTGCCAAGTTCTATTCTCTTGTGTAATGGATGGGGTCAAACTGTTGCAGGACATCTACAGAGTCAAGTTCTATTCTGTCAGCACTCACCTAGCTGGCCTTTACTTGAGGTGTTCTGCTGCAAACCGTGGGTTCCCCTTTTGATGCATCAACTTTGTAAGAGGTTGGTAAAATTGGAGTTGGTACCTTTGACAGGGTAAAGATGGAAATTGACTTGTCAAGGTCATGAAAGAACTGCAAACCATTATCAATGTCAGGGACAGAGGAGATCATATCAGTGCCATAGGCTCAAGTCTTTGGCTTATTGTTAGGCAGTTGTCTCACAGGGAGAAATAGATTAAGAGACTTAGCTGTAGTATGAAGATGCTGCAGTGAGCTCTTCAGTTTCTCCAAGCAGAAGAATATTTGTTTGTTCTTCCAAAAGAGATACTCAAGGTACAGCTGTTCTGTTTTATCTGGCACCTTAGTCATGCTTGATCTGATTTGTAGTTTAGGCAGGCTTTGGTCTACATTCCAAAGTAGGCTTGGATTATTGCCAATTGTGTCAAGAAGGGCTTCAGTTTCAAGGCAAGAGGTGGGAGGTGTTCCACTTGTAGTCCCTGAGATTAATGCCCAAAGAGTTTCATCAGTGAAGGCTCTAGTTGTAAAGATTTTGAAGGAGGATAAAAACCTTTGCATTTTTAAAAGCGTCAGGGGAATTTTTGGCTGGCTGAAAGTTAGGAGAACTCTGCTCCCAGAAGGTGTGTTTGGAAGTCTTTCGACTCTCTCAAGGTCAATATGATGCATTTCTGCATGCAGGAGTTGACTCATGGAGGAAATAATTGCTCTTTTATTTGTCCAGTGTCCTGGTTCACAGAATTACTCATATGTTTAATAAATAATGCAATTTGATGGTTTTGCAGCCTGCATGTAGAACCTGGCTTTGCACCATCCTCACTGTTCCTTCCCCCTGCAGAGGGAAGCAGTATTTCCTGTGTTCTTAAACCCGGAGGTTTATCATTTGTTTTAGGTATGATTGGGGCCTCTCCCCCTTGTATGACTGAGGGGGGAGGGGTGCAGGGTCTCTGGAATTAAAGCGTTGAAGTCTTGCCGAAGGCAGTGGAGTTTATCAGCAATGCTGTTTAGTTGTTGAAAAATAGCCACAATGGTTTCACCAGTAAAGTGAACTTAAGCAGAAAGTCTCTTTGTGGGTCTTGCTCCCACCACCCAATCTCAAAGGAACTGTCTTCCATCTATGAGGGAGATGAACAAGATAGTTGTGAGTCTGCTATGCTAATCTCCCTTGTGGGTTCAGCTTCAGGGAGATGATGATTTATGGATAGTTGGATGATTGGCTCACTGTCTGGGTCCAGAGCCTTGTATTTGTTAGGGGAGAGAAAATTAGAGAAGTCACTTACTGATTGTTTCATCAGCAGGTCTTTCTATGTGCAATTGCGTGGCTAGTTTTAGTGGAGAGCATATCTCTAAGTTCCTCCTCATTCTTTTGCCCCTCCCCAGTCAGAAGAAAGAGACAAAATACCGAATTGGGTTTAACAATAGGCCACTTTATTAACGATTTGCAATTTTGCAGCAAGGGCTAACTCAGAGTGCAAAAATAGGCCAAGGCCAGGGGTTGTCCGAGACCACATCCTTGCCATCTATTGGGCAAGCCACCTTTGCCCCGAGTGTGCCACCTTGGAGCTCCCCCCAAGCCACAAAACTTAGAGGAAAAGAACCTAGCCAGGACAGTCCCCCAAGGCAGTCTTCCCTGCTCTCAGCCCTGGGCTGCGAAACCTGATGGCTGAGCCTAACAGACCCTTTGACCTCAACAGAGAAGGTACTAATATGGTGTTCACTGGATCCATTCTCCCATTTTTCCACACTAACCTGCCAAGTGACCGAACCTTTTTAACAGACCCACCAACTTCCCATAGTCCACTGCCAACAGTACAGGGTAGGCAAAAGCACACCTCCTCAGGCCCATAACTATGGTGGGGCATTTTTGGGCCATGCCTCCTTTATTAAAAGTCACATCCCACAAAAAGTCAGAAAACATTTTTAATATTTATTAAGTAGCACCAGCTGGTGGGTGAGTGAGTGGCTGGCTGTCTCCCTGCCGGCCAGGTGCCAGGGCAGTGGGTGAACAAGCATCCCCCATGGGCTGGAGTACCCCCAACCTCCCCAAGGGCCCATTTGTGGCTGGCAGGGTGGCAATGACACCTCCCCCGCCCTGCCTGGGGTGCTAATTGATGAGCCCTTCAAGCCCAGCCACCCTGCTGCACCCAGCAGGGGTATGTATGTGGCATCCTGTGCATGTGACTGGGCAGGGGCACTAGTGGCACCAAGCTGGCATGAGGGTCCCCAAGGCCATGCAGGCCCACGAAATTGTGGGTGGCCATCCTTACCCTCCTCAACTGTGGCACTGCTTCCAACACTACCAGGACAACTGCTGGCAGCTGCTTCTGCATCGCCTCTTCTCCGCCTGGCTCCTCCTCCTCCTCCTGGCATTCTATGACTGTACCCAAACCTTTGATCCCAGATGACTCACCGCACCTGCCTTCCAAAGCAGACAAAGGCACTACGACCTCACCTTGAAACCTCCTATTGGTGACCTACCATGTTTGCTGCCCCCCACAGGCTACCTTTGCAGGAATGGCAGTTCCCGACACACCGCTTGAGTGCCTCCAGGCTCTCCAGGATGGCCAGCCTCTTTTGGTCATTCCCCTCCTTCTCTGAGGAAAGGGTGGGTGCCACCTGCATTGGGGACACTCTCAGTGCAGGCTGCTTACTGTTTGAGCACCCCTACCTGAACCCCATGCTACCGGACCCAAGGCTCAATACACAAACCCTTGCCAAATCAGCCCATGAAGGCAAAGACCCCAAGGATTTGAAGCTGCCTTATACTGAAATAGACCCCCAGGCCACCACAATCAGCACCTGACCTGCAGCAGCTCCCCAGGGTCCCAGGTCTCAATGAGCACTGTGTACCTGACCCGCAGCAGCTCCCCAGGGTCCCAGATCTCTGCTCCCCCACTACTGGAGCTGTTCACTAGCCAGTACCCAGCTCTGAATGGGATCCACTGAATCCTTGCAGCTGCCCTCTGACAAGGCCCCAGGCCCCGACTTGGCCATGGCCCTGTCCAGCCACACACTCCTCTCATATGCTCAGGCAGCTGCCTGGTTCTCGCCTGTTCCACCGCCACAGCTAAGCAGGCTGTGGGCCTGCACCAACCAAACGTGGGCTCAACAGGTGGACTTCTAACCCTGCAGAGGCCTATGCTGCTGCCACAACCACCAAGCAGGTCCACACCCACAACACCCCAGGCCCAAACAGGCGGTCAGCCTCCCAGAAGCCACTGCTGTGGCAGTGGAGCAGGCCTGCACCCCAATGACCCCTGGGCCTGAACAGACAGGGTATTGGGCCTCCTGGAGTTTGCCACCATGGCCGCCATACAGGCCATGGCCCCAATTATGACTGCCTGCTGAAAGGATGTCTGCTGGGCTCCTGCAGGGGCTGGTGCCACCACGGCAGCCAAGGAAGCCACAGCCTCGTGCTGTCCTCACTTTCCCCAAGGCCCACTAAGGGCTCGCTGCCACCACCACAGCCATGCCACAGAGGCCAGCACCAATCCCCACATGGCCATGACCCTCCTCTGCACCCTGGCTGATGGAACTCCTGCTGCTCTGTTTCATGATGAAAGAGGATGAGGTGGGGGTGGAGATCCCTTAAGAACCCTGCTGGCTTTGCCCTCTGCCAGGACGCAGCAGTGCCCAGTGTCACTCAAGCCTCCTACTCCCTTTGAAGAGACAAAGGCAGCCCCCACCCATGACGGCCTCTTCAGGCTCTGCTGCAGAAGGGAGCCAGGTTCTTCTCATTTCTTTTCTTCTTCCCCATGTTCTGTGGGGTGTTTCACTGAGGTAGTGGCTCTTGGCTCACTGACCACTCGGAGCTCGGTGGCCGCAACATCTGTCACCTCATTGATTGCCAGGGTTGACTCTGGCTGGCTAGGTGGTTTTCCCTATCTCCCTCACTGCTCCATGTCTGATCATTTAATGCACATAGAATGCATTCTCTTTTTTGTTATTCGTCACTCATTCTTACTTTTTTTTAAGCTACTCAGTTTGTTAACACTCAAATTGATTCACAGGTTTAAAAATATAGTGAAACTACAGCAAAACATTACTTCCATTATAAAATTACATGATGATCTCCTGCTCAAGGCCACACTTCATCTAGAAGCTAGACATTTATGTGTAGGATCTGATAACTTACATTTCTATCAATAGCTAAAATATACAGAACTAAAGACATCCTAGTTACTCTAGTCTAGCTCCATTGATTTCAGTGGGCTGAAACTGGAGTAACTCTGCATATGATTGGGTTTGTGTGTGTTATACAAATTAATATTCAGTCAAAAATAGAAGACTGAAGTCAAAATGAGGAGGAAGGTTATGTATTTTATTGCAATGAAATACGGAAAACAGTTAGGCCAAAGGACCCATCAAAGCTGACTGCTTTCTGAGCCCAATCAGGAAATACATGAAGTTAAATACCTAAAATGACATCATCATATCATCATCATGGGAATAATATTCAAAAGGCATAATTGGTTACAAAAACTTAAACAACATTTACATAAAAATCTCCTTATTGGTCAAAGTAAAGAAAGGTGTGTCTATGCCATAGCGTCACATATTTACTTGACCTGACCTAAGTCATATCGGCTAAAGCTTGTTCTCACCCAAAGGTGTTTTTCTCTGATACCAAGTAAAAGATCCTTTTTGACCCAGACACTATGAAGTTGTAACCTAAACAATTAGAACCATGAACCTTCTACCTTCTTTTGTACCAAAAGAATGTTATTGTCTTGTCTGTTAACATCAACTGGAAAAATACCCTGACCCACAAAGAAGAGAGGCCTTCTATATACCAGGCCTTCATTACATTCCAATAAAACCTATAAAAAACAGAGAAATATGAATAATCAAAAAAGAGGAAAATCTATATAGTCCCATCTCTACTACATGAGTGTGTCACTTCCAACTTATGGCGACCCTATGAATTAATGACCCCCCCAAAAAATGTTCTACTGTTAACAGCCTTGCTCAAGTCTGGCAAGCTGAGGGCCATGGCTTCCTTGACTGAGTCAATCCATCTCATGTTAGGTCTTCCTCTTTTCCTGCTGCCTTCAACTTTTCCTTGCATTATTGTCTTTTCCAGTAAGTCTTGTTTTCTCATAATGTGAACAAAGTACAATAGCCTCAGTTTAGTCATTTTCGCTTCTAGTGAGAGTATATGATTGCACTCTAGATTGCTCTGTTGTTGTTGTTGTTTTTGGTTTGTTTTCCTTCAAATTCATCCCCCCCCCAAAAAAAATCAAGGTTATAAAATACAATACAAAGAAATGCAGGATTTCAAAATATTTGTAGGTATAATGCAGTCCTAAGCAGAGTAATGCCTGTCTATTAGCTTTACACTGTATAAACTGTTTATAAGCTGTAACTGTTTAGGACTGTGCTATTCAGTACTTGCAGTAATTCAGCAAGCCAGTACGCTTTCGATGGAACATAACATGGACTGCCGACATATTTCTCAGCTTCTCTTCTAGAATGCTACAGTGCTGCTAGTTTCACCATTTTTATCACATCCCCCACTTAGCCAATCACTTTTAACAGGAATATACCGGGCTTTCCAGTATCAAGCACATATCATCCTAGCAGCAGTCAATAAGTTTGACACTATCACTTGGATGTGAATTTTGAAGGATCATTACATAATTCAGTGCTTGCACTGCCGATCGTGTATTTATGGATCATTATGCTCATACAAGATCACAGAGAAACACCTAGCAAAACTGGATATTGAAAAAGAGTTCTGAATAAGCAAGTCTTTGAATAAGCAATTTACATTATTTCCACTACTTTCCATCCCATATATAGACAAAGAATGTCATCATGTATATATGCATATTTTGAATTATAGAAAAGGTGAGATCAACGATCAATCCCTTTCTAAGTAATGACACATAACAAGACTCCACATTATAAATTTAGGGAGAGAATCTTTAACTAAAAGAGCCCGACTCGAGTTCCATAGCACCTCGAGTTCCATAGCACAAGACTTTTCGGGGTGCTACTGAACTCAAATCTAGCTGTTCGACTGCAAACCAACATGGCTACCCTCTGAAACTATTTAACTAAAATGTGATCAGTTGTGCATTTGGTAAAATGCATAAAAAGCTCCTGAGGGCGGATGACGAGGTGCCCAAATTCATTTTACTGGTAGCATAAGGTAGGTTGGTGAAACCCAGCCATGAAACTCTAGTTCATTAATTTTCTACACCAACTGTCTCATACTGTTTCCATCCACATAATAAGCAGGCCATTAAAATACTTTCCTTCTAATTGTGGTTTGGAAGAAATGTGTGGATGTATAATATTATTGACAAAGATATTGCCCTGTTATAGAAATTATGAGTTAAGGTACATTTCAAAATAGACATGATTAATATGTTTCTGAGGTGATATAATTGGCATGCTGTTGTTCCTGCCAACTGATGACCAGACAGCTAGAGGAGACTTAGCCAATAAGCAGAATCTACCATCTGGAACTTGGAGTCAATGTGGATCCTGTGATACAAGATTCAATCTGCCCTGCTAAAGTTTGTAGACAGTTCTCTGGACTCTTCCAGGTGTTTGCTTATTCATTAAAAAATTAACATTTTACAGTTTAATCAGCTAATACTGAAAGATTTATTATTTGTTTTATTATTATTTTAAACCACTTGCCTTTCTCTGAAGAGCTTGAATTCTCCTTTAATTTAAATAAGTTTGTGAGTATTAATTGAATATTGTACTCCACTATATGGCTTGGCTTGGGGGGGGGGGGACCAAGCAACAGTATTACTTAGCCATGCATGGAACAATTACCTGTAAATGCTCTAAACTTGCAATGCAGAATAACACTACTATGATTCTCAGTCATTGTGAATATCCAGTCCTAAGCAGTATGCATTCCATCTTTGAATGTTCACATTGTCTTCCAATAACCACATCAATGTAAGGGCCATAGCATACTAGTAGCATCAATGAAGTTAATTCTGACAGCAGTCTGTTGAAAAGTATCCAGCCAACACAGGTTAGCGTATCACGCACACACACCAATATCCAGTTGCACGATTAAACAGAAACGTACTACAGCAGAGTCCAACTAGGGTTGCCAGGCCATGCCTGCCAACTGCCAGGAGCTTGGAAGGTTGGGACACGGGGGGCACCAAAAATGCCATTGTTGTGTGCACTGTGACATCACTTCTGGGAAAAAGTGGAAGTGACATTGCAATACTCTAGGAAAGTTTCCAGCAGTTCCTAGAGCAAAATGTTATCACTTGCATGCAACAATGGCATTTCCTCCCTCCCGCCAATGCTTTAAGTGGCAGCAGCAACAAGGGTTGCCAGTGGCAGGTCTCTCCTACCACAGCAGGAGACCTGGTAATCAAGCACTTAAAGCTCTATATCAGACGCTCATGAGCACACAACGGACAAGTCAGTCAGAGTAATAATGCACTTTGTCAACTGAGTTTGAACATCTTTACCATGCTTTTGATATTCATTTCTGGGAAAAGGCAGATGTAAACTTCCCATTACTGGATAGCAAAGTCTGCAGATTTCCAGTATGAAATCAGCAGAATAAAATTCTTTTCATAATACTGAATGGTGTTACAATGCTTTGTTGGTAATACTGTGCCTGGAAGAGAAGAGAATCTACAGGGTTGGCTGTTTTGCATTTTGGCACATTTATTAAAGAAAATATCCATATTAAAAATACCTTCTAAAGTTAACCATCAGAAAATATCCTAATAGTAAGATGGACCTGTTGATGTTCTAAAAATCTATGACAATAATACAAATTAACAAGGTAAAAATTACTTTCACAGCATTGTGAACCAAAGCACCAATGTATGCATTTTGCAAATGGATTTTCCAAGAACTTTTCTGCCCAATCTATTCATTCAATGACTAGAAGACTGATAACTTCACCAGTTTACAAATAATGCAACATCTTTGAATCTAACAAGGCAATCAAAACTATCAAATCTAAAAATAAATCATATATGTAATTCCAAACCACTCCAAAGGGGATCTGATTAATAGGTCCACAAAATGAAGCTAGGGACAGATAGGGAAGATTTCTCTACAAGCCTGAAAGAAGTTGCAGGTTTGCAAAAAAAAAAGGGGGGGGGGCTATCTTAAAAATACATTGGGGGATTAAAGTTCCTCAAAATAATAGAAACAATACCTGTAGCATTAAGAAAAGAATGCCCACAGAACTATCAGTGACCATTTTGGAGGTAGCTAGGCATCCACAACAATATTGCTAAGCTTTCCAAGCCTTGTTTACTGTAATTTAGAGGCCACAACAGCCATGGAAAAGGTCCCATCCCTGTCCTTGTCATTCCCCTAGATAGAGAAGGACTCACTGGGGACAGGTCCTTATAACAGCTGCCAGGCCATGTCCATACAACTGGGCATGGTCTGGCAGCTGCTGTGCAACTGGGCCTGCAAGGCAGGGGACACCAAGTGACTGGGTACTGCCCAAATCAGTCTGGTGTAGCAGTCACAGTACAAATGGGCCCTGCCCACCCTGCAGAAACCAATGTGCAACTGGGCCCTGTCCCTTGGCAGCCATGTAACTGGGCCTGACCAAATGACCATGACACAACTGTGCCAGGCCTGGCAGCAGCCACTGCATAATTGGCAGCAGCTAATGTATGACTGTGCCAGGCCCAAAAACCATGGCCATAGGGTTGCCAACCAAGTGGGGCCTGGAGATCTCTCAGAATTACAACCAATCTCCAAAAGACAGTGATCAGTTGCCCTGGAGAAAGTGGCAGTTTTGGAGGTGGACTCCATGGCATTGTATATCACTGAGGCCCCTCATCATGCTCCACTCCCAAATCTCCAGGAATTTTTCAACCCAGAGTTGGCAACCCTAGGCAGCCCCATACAACTGGGTGAGGTCTGGCCCGGCAGCCACTGTGCAACTGGGTGTTGCCCGGCCCAGCAGTAACAACCACACGACTGGACCCTGCACAGTCCGCCAAGTGTAGGGCTGCCAAATCCCCCCGGGGGGCAGATTTCCCCCCACTTTGGAGGCCCGATTTCCGCCCCCATGGAATCGGGCCCCGGGGGAAACCCCACCCCCGAGTCCACGTCACCCGGATGTGATGTCATGACGCCGGGCGCCATCGGAAAAAAAAGGTTTGGCAACCCTAGCCAAGTGGCAGCCACCATGCAAAAAGGTCTGGGCAGCCCCATCAATATACACCATGAACCTGGGCCTGGCCTGCAGGGGCCATCACATAGTCCAGTCTAGCCCAATGGCAGCCACTGCACAACTTGGCTAGACTTTCATGGGGCATGGCTACTAGGGGAAGAGAAGGAGCGAAAGCCGAAGATAGCAGGGCAGATGAAAGTAGGTTGTCTGGTGCATGAGAAGGACAAAAGGAAGCAAGAAAAGGGAAGAGTCTGTAGGAGCTTTCAGGGAAGGGAAACTGGAAATAGTGGAGGAGGGGAATACAGGAGAAAAGTCCTTGTGCTCCCCTCACTTGTTTTACTGAATTCCTTTCCTCAAAGATGATTCAGAAATCTATGCAAAAGTACGTATCCAGTATGTCAAATAATCCAGACAGCACATCTATAAACATGTATATGATAGCTGTAAATAGCATCCTAACTAATACATCACAGGAATTTCATGAAAGCTGCTTCCCAATGGCCTGGTCTGGTAACGTCTGCAGAGATGAACCAGATGGGTCCACCAAAGAATGCAGTTCCTTTTCCTATTTGCTGTACCACAACAGGAAACAACATTTGGCCTACACAGATGGTACCTTTTTACAGACATAGAGCATTGTGGGATAAGATTGAAGGAAAGCATCTCTGATGCTATGTGAAAACTAGAACTAGCAAGAAATCTACTTAAATACTGCTGGACACCAACTATGCTTCTCCAAGCCCTCATTTTTTTACTCACAGGAGCAATTACATTTATTCAAAAAATAAGGTGAGAAGATTTTGAGGGCTGTATCTAATGACTATCGACATTTTGTGTTATAAACTCAGCAAGTAACATTGTCAACAAAATGCTTGCTTTTCTTCCTCAACCCAACTCAGGTGATCCTGTGGCTCAGTGGCAGACCATGTACTTTGCATTCAGAAGATCCTAGTTTCAATCTCTTGCATCTCCAATAAAAAGGATCAGATAGTAGGTGATGTGGAAAACCTCTACCTGAGATCCTAGAGTGCTGCTGCCAGTCAGAGCAGGCAATACTGATCTTGAAAGGCCAATGGTCTGACTCAGTATAAGGAAGCTCCATGTATTCATGTGATTTTCTCTTTGTAGTTTGTTATAAGAACCACATTGCATTTAAATTATCTCACAGCAATAAGTAAGTTTTGAACAATAACCGTGGACCCAGCCATTAACACAAGAGACAGCTGTTTTTGCCATTTTTTCACTCACTGCATTTTTGGTCCCGGTCACATGAGTGGGATACTGCACCACTGAAGGGAGGCAAATTAGAGTTGGAGCAAAAAGAACCGCGGGAGCATGATCCGATGCGCCCTCATGGCTCCGTGCTCCGGCCTTGGGCAGGTGATCAGACGTAGCACAGCAAAATGGACATTGCACATTTGTGCGCATGTGTGGGACGGGGAATGGCACTGGCTGCGACGGACAACCAGCGCTTCCCCAATCAGACACCTGGAGTTCCCACGTGTCATCCGGAAGGTAGTGCTCTGTTGACGGTACCTTTTCAATACGCATGTTCGGGCTGAAGGGACAGATCAGGGACGGGTGTGTGAAGCTTCCCAGATGTTGCGGTATGATCGCGCCCATTTGATGCGCCCTCAACCCATCTGTTTCACAGAGCAAATCCTCCCGTGTGATCAGGGCCTTAGTTTAGCAAGAAGTAAAGTAAAAGACACAAACATATGAAGATGAATGAGCACTGTAAAAACAGAATATGCAGAGAGCCATGTCAAAAGAGATTATCTACAGTGTTCACTCAATACTCTAGCATGTGGGAAAATGTGGGGGGGGGAGTGAATGGTTGTGATTTTTTTCCCCTCCAGAAAGAACTATGGCAGGGTATATGTGACTCTAAATTATTATCTGAAAAGAGAATGCCAGAAAATGAGATTGTGACAGAGCAATCACAAACATCAGATCCTCATTTTGAATTTGCAAGATAGGTCTTAAATACACCTGTCAAAAAATGAATCCCACTACCCAAAACTGATCAGCCTGTAGGTGCTCCAAAACAATTTGATCAAGTATGTGATATGGTGATAAATCTTCAACCTACTTCAGCAGACGGTGACTGCAGCCACGAAATTAAAAGACGCTTGTTCCTTAGGAGGCAAGCTATGGCAAACCTAGAAAGCATAATAATAATAATAAAATATCACCACACTACCAACAGTCCATATGGTCAAAGCGATGGTATTCCCAGTAGTTATGTATGGCCATGAGAGCAGGACCATAAGGAAGGTCGAGCGCCGAAGAATCGATGCTTTCAAATTATGGTGCTGGAGAAGGCACTTGAGAGTCCCTTGGACTGCAAGGAGATTAAATCAGTCAATCCTAAAAGAAATCAACCCTGACCGTTCCCTGGGAGGCCAGATACTGAAGCTGAAGCTCAAATACTTTGGCCACCAAATGAGTAGGCAGCATTCACTGGAGAAGACCCTGATGTTGGGAAAGATTGAAGGTAAAAGAAGAAGGGGATATTTCCTGGTTATCAGGTAAGAGCTTTAATTTAGAAATATAAACACAACTATCCTGATTAGGGATGGGTTACCACCCTCCAGTCATAGAAAAATGGTGAAGAAATTGCTGGAACTTCCCAGAACTAGGAGAGGGAAAATAGGGTGTGTATAAGCTTCCACCAAACCCAAATTTTCTTCCCAAAATGATTTCTTCCTACAGGAATGGATACTAATATCCCCCCAAACCTCAGGATCCTTGCCAATGAGAGAGGGAGATTCTCCTTGTGGACTGTGGTGGAAGGGTGGGGCCCCACCAGTCATTTGTCATGCCCCTCCAATCAGCCCTAGGGGTTGTGAGATCTGTCACAAGTCTTCTGCCATTGAGAGAGGGCATTTCATTTGTGCCTGCCTGCCAGGCTTTGCCAATGAGGGAGAGACTCTCCTTCTCTCCTCCCACCTTCTTCCCAGGCTTTGCCAATGAGAGAGTCTCTTTTCCTCTTCCCTCCCAGGCTTTCCCTTTGCACTTTGCTTCCTACACAAAGTAGTTGATTTGGCTGTGCTCTAAAGCAGGTGACACAGTCCTTTTCCTGTCTTAGCCTACTGACTCATGCCAGTCATGGATTCCTTTCATCTGTAGCACTGTAGCACATTAAGGTAGAAGCTTTGGGAGAGGGCTCTATTTTAGCCTGGGTGGGGAGTACTCGATGGTGGTTGGAATCAGAATAACCTCTGTATTCTGCATCTCACAAGTGGACTCATGACCATTTTATAGCATGTGCTGGTGCCCAGGGCGGGGCTTCGGTCTCGCGATCGAGACGGAAGCCTTCTGAACGATCTCCCGGGCTCCCTCTCCTCTCACCTCGCCTAAACACCCACAAACATTTGATTTTCTCATTCAAACATTCAAACTCGACATCGTAATAACATCGAGCATAGGAAGAAACCCGCTAAAGAAGCTCCGAAAAGCCTGCTGCTGATCTTCCGAGAAGATATACCTCGGGCCCGAAAACACAAAATGGCGACCGGAGCGGGAACACAAGCTCCGAATGGTGAGCCACTTACCAAACAAGACCTTCTTGAAAGTGTCCAACTTATAAAAGCCGAAATCCACGTTTCGATCAACGCTGCCTTGAAACCCATAACGGAACA